>NW_025283731.1:0-1166 GCF_018294505.1 Triticum aestivum
CCTATCATCAATGGGCCTTATACGGGCCGTATGATCGATTAGCCAAACATGGGCCAATAACAGGCCGCATTATGGCCGTAAATGGGCTAGAGTTGGAATCGTCCGTTCATGGGCCGACCATAACGGGCCATCGTTAATAGGTTGTATTTGATGACGCTATGAAAACGGCCCAATGTATTAACGGAACATAAACGGGCCAACTGTAACCACGGGCTGAATTTGGCTCACAAGCAGAAAATTACAGTAATGGGCCGTAAGTAAACGAATGCTCGAAATGAGCCCAAGAATAAATGGGCTCTGAGAAGGCCAAAAGATAACATGGGATGGAAATGGCCCAACTGAATAACGGGCCATTAATGGGTATAAAGTGATACACTATTCATTACGGGCCAGTTTCACCACGGGCCATTAATGGGTCTAAAGTGATACATTGTTCATTGCGGGCTAGTTTCACCATGGGCCATTAATAGGCCAAGAGTTACATAGGGCCTCATATGGGCCGAAAGACGTCATGGGCCATACATGGGCCAGAAGTGAAAACGGGCTAGAATCATATTGGATGGCCCAGATGACGCTACTGGGCCTAATTCGGGTACGGTGTAACGGGCCTTGGGTTAGCAGGCTATAAATGGGCTATATGCAAACACGTCGTTAACAGGCTTTCCATGGGCCGGCCCGTCACCTTTTGACCAAGTCAAACGGGCCGGCCTTTTCACAGGAATGGGCCTCTGTTGGGCCGGGCCACGTGTCGACGTATCATAGGCGCCTTCTGTCCAATGAGTGGATGACATCTGTCCCAACATTGAGCCGACACTTGTTTCCTCCAACCAATGACGATTTTACACGTGGAAAATCCCCATTGGTCGGGGCTGTTAACGGGTTATCGGATCCAAAACCCAACCCAATAGCTTAACGACGTTCCGTTACGGTGAATGCCACGTGTCGGTCACCCTTGACGAAAGCACTTCTGTGACCCGCGATTTATCATCATGGAAGTGGACACTTTCGTGATGATAATTTTGGTAATGTCATGGAACACTTATATGATAGCACACGTATGACTATCTTGATTCTGTCATAAATTTGTCATGGATGTACATGCATGCTAAAAAACGCGACCTACTGTGACAAACACGTATCATCACGGAAGTGTATTTTTTTGTAGT
>NW_025283732.1:0-1166 GCF_018294505.1 Triticum aestivum
AAAGTGTTCCGGATAGTTTTGGGTAAAAACGGAGAGCCCGAGGGGTTACCGGACCCCCCCGGGGGGGAACTAATGGGCCACCATGGGCCTTACTGGAGAGAGAGAGAGGAGGGCAGCCAGGGCCGGCCGCCCCCCCTTGCAGTCCCAATTGGACAAGGGAAGGGGGGTGACGCCCCCCTTTCCTACTCCCTCTTCCTCTCCTTCCTTCCCCCTCTCTCCCTTTTGGTGGAACCGGCCGGCCCTCCCCTCCTCCCTCCTTTATATACGTGGGGAGGGGGCACCCTAGAACACACAAGTTGATCTTTTAGCCGTGTGCGGTGCCCCCTCCACAGTTACACACCTCAGTCATATCGTTGTAGTGCTTAGGCGAAGCCCTGCACCGGTAACTTCATCATCACCGTCACCATGCATCGTGCTGACAGAAAACTCCCTCGGCCTCAACTGGATCAAGAGTTCGAGGGACGTCACCGAGCTGAATGTGTGCTGATTGCGGAGGTGCCATACGTTCGGTAATTGGATCGGTTGGATCGCGAAGACGTTCGACTACATCAACCGTGTTACTAAATGCTTCCACTTTCGGTCTACGAGGGTACGTAGACACACTCTTCTCGTCTCGTTGCTATGCATCTCCTGGATAGAACTTGCATGATCGTAGGAATATTTTTTGAAACACTGTGTTCCCCAATGTAATGCCCGGGTAATCAAGCTACAGTAATTCCACGCTAATGGTGCCACGTCACCACGATTACCGTTGCTAATCGATCGTTAGTTCGAAACCAAGTCAAACCAAGTCAAATTCAAACTCAAATTAATGTCAACAATAAAAGTTTTCAAAAGTTGAAACAAAAATGTTCGGTGGGTGCCGAATATTACAAGGGTAATTATAATAAAGCAAACACATTTTTATAAAATGTCTAGATAATTTAAAATGATTTAAAATAGAAGAGAAAATAAATAAAAAAGAAAAGAAACTACAAAAACAGAAAACAAAAAAACAAAAAAATAAAAGGCCCCCTGGCCAACTGGGCCAGATGGCCCAGCTCACCGGCCAGGCCGGCCCACCTGGCCCAGCCGGCCGACCCACCCCCTGCCATATCCCCACGAGGGGGGGAAACCTTAACCACCCCGTCACCCAATCCCTCCCCCTCGTCCCACTCCTCCCTCTC
>NW_025283733.1:0-1166 GCF_018294505.1 Triticum aestivum
CAACACTAGATGGTTTATTATTAGGCTTCATTTGTTGCTCAAATTCTTTTGCCACAATCTGATTTTCACTCTTATTCTTCTCCTGTTGTGCTTTATTAGCTCTATTAATATCATCTTTCAAAATGGAATCAGGAGTCATAGGAAGCAAAGTAATATTTTTATCCTTATGAACAAGAGTATAGTGATTGTTTCTACCATGGTGTACAGAATTTTTATCAAATTGCCATGGTCTACCAAGTAATAAGGAACATGCTTGCATAGGTACCACATCACAATCAACATAATCAGCATATGTAGAGATACTAAAATGCACACGAACAGTACGTGTTACCTTAACCTTGCCGCTGTTGTTGAACCATTGGATGTAGTAAGGATGTGGATGTGGTCTTGTGGTGAGAGAAAGCTTCTCCACCATCTCCATGCTAGCCAAGTTGTTGCAGCTCCCTCCGTCTATTATGACGCGCACAGAACGTTCCTTCACAACTCCCTTGGTATGGAACAAATAATATCACTTGTGTGCCCTGTTGATGCCATGGAAGAAGAAGAACGCTCTGCAGGCCCCGCAGGTGCGCTCTTGGCAGATAATGGTGGTTGTTCCTGTTTTCTTGTATCACGACTGTAGGAGGCACCTGATTGAGGTGCTAGTGCAGTTGAAGTAGAAGATGCACGTGGCGTCCATGAGGAAGGTCGGCCTGCAGAAAAGTTAGTTCGCGCCAATGCTTGTCGATCCTGCACTTCACGTTCAGCTTTACAAGCAAGATGGAATAAACGAGTGATATTAGTATACTCCTTATAGTCTAGAATGGTCTGAATCTCTCTATTTAATCCACCCAGAAAACGTGCAAGCATAGCTTCATTCTCCTCAACAATACCACATCGAATCATGCCAGTTTGTAATTCCTGATAATATTCTTCTACAGAATTTTTTCCTTGTCTTAAACGCTGCAATTTTTGAAGCAATTCACGTTGATAATATGGTGGAACCCAACGCGTACGCATAGCAGTTTTCAAAGCAGCCCAAGTAGTTGGAATAGGATATAATCTACAATGTTCAGACCACCATACACATGCAAAACTAGTGAAAGCACAAACAGCAGGAGCAACTCGTCTCTCCTCAGGATATTGTAAACATGTAAATCGTTGTTCAGTTTCTAACTCCCAAGTAA
>NW_025283734.1:0-1166 GCF_018294505.1 Triticum aestivum
CACTTGGCCTTTTAAGGCCCATTGGTATTAACTTAAATATGAAAGCCCTCTAACAATTACTAGAGCGTATCATATATAATCTAACACCTTTGGAAACATTTTTCGACAATAGATTAATTATCAGTAATTCCCGGTATTACCCGATATTCTTCGAAACCCTTGTTGTGACCTCGAAACGCTTTCTGTTCCACTCGCACTATTCTGAATATCAATGAAGCAATTTCATAAATGAATCCTCGACACTCTCATCCTACTAACCCTCAGCGGATCATGATTACCTTACGATTGTGACCCTATAGGTTTGGTAAATCATAGACATGAACGAAACCCCTTCGTTCAATGACCCATATTGGAACTGTGGACGTCCATATCGACCCCTATGATTAGACGAATGGCATTTGCTTGAACCTTTGGTTATCGTGCAATGTTCCCTTTTCTTTGCAATACTTTACAATATCGGGGTGCATCGGTATCCTCCCTGTGTCATCACCAAGCTCACTGTACCATTCCCCTCATTACCAGTTTTGTTCTTCTTTCTCGTTGAAGTGTTTCGAGATCACCGTGACATAGTCACATGTGTCCCGCCAGACGATGAAGGATGTCGTCACACCGAGAGCAGGACGGAGCCAGGATTTCGACATAGGAGGGGCGAGGCTTCACACTAAGTCTCATACGCGAAGGCGATGTGGTAAAAAAAGTCTTAGGTTCTAGTCTAATGGAGATGGCATGATGCAAACTTATCTTTTTTTTATCTATTCATCGCATTCACATGAACAAAACTTGAAAGAAAATTGACAGCTGACAAAAAAATTCACAACACTAGAAACACAAGATAATCTTATTAACCAATAATTTGTAGTAATGCAATGTAGGTGAATAATACATTACCTAATTTCTTTATTTGTTGGAATTGGCGAGATGGACCTCACTGATTCAACTCAATCCCAAAATTAGAATCGGCAAAAGCATGCGATTTTGTTGAAGCTATCAAAGAAGAATGGTACAAAGAGAACAATGATTAGTTTGGAAACGATAAACCTGGACTAATCTAGGTCTCAAAATAAACTACCTTTTTCCTTGTTTCGTTTCCGTTCATCCGTGCGTCGGCCTACTGGCAATATCCCCGTGTATCAGGCGCTCGCCGATGGTTGTCCCCTACCCTTCTC
>NW_025283735.1:0-1166 GCF_018294505.1 Triticum aestivum
GCGAGGCCAAAAGACATGACGGTGTATTCATATGAACCAAAGCTTGTTCTGAACGCCGTCTTGGGAATATCTTGCTCACGAATACGAATCTGATGATAACCCATACGGAGATCAAGCTTGGAGAATACTTGAGCACCCTTGAGTTGTTCGAACAGCTCATTGATGTTGGGAAGTGGGTATTTGTTCTTGATGGTCTTCTTGTTTACTGGACGGTAATCAACACAAAGTCGACTCGATCCATCCTTCTTCTTCACAAAAAGAACACCACAACCCCACGGAGAAGTACTAGGCCGAATGAGACCCAATCTTTCTTGCTCATCGAGTTGTTTCTTCAGCTCCTTCAACTCTTCGGGGCCGAGCTTGTAAGGACGTTTGCACACAGGTTCCGTGCCAGGCTCAAGTTCAATAACGAATTCAACTGGCCGGTGCGGAGGCATTCCTGGGAGCTCTTCTGGAAAGACGTCTTGATATTCGCAAATGACAGGAATTTGAGAGATAGCATCCAATTCACCCTTCTCATTGAGAGAAAACAACCGGATGGAATTATCCCGAGCGGCAAAGACAATGACATCCTCAGACGAATGAGTCAGTTGAATCTGCCTGGCTGCACAATCAAGCTGAGCTTTATGCTTAGAGAGCCAGTCCATCCCGAGAATAAGATCGATATCGGAGTTACCAAGAACCATAGGAGAAGCAAGAAACTTGAAATCGCCCATCGTGATAGCGACATCTGGCACCTCCAGACTTGCGCTCAAACGTTTGCCAGGAGAAATGATATCCATATGTTTACCCAAAAGAGAAGAAACGAACTCATGCTTGGTAAAAAATGGCTTTGACATGAAACAATGCGATGCACCCGTGTCAAAAAGAACTTTTGCAGGAATATCATTAATAGGAAGGTTACCCATAATGACATCTGAAGAATCTTCAGCCTGAGCTGCATTCAGCATATTGACCTTGGCGTGCTTGGGATTGTGCTTGACCACAGCTGAACTTGCCGATCTGACAAGAGGAGGAGGAGGAAGACGCCTCTGGTTGGTACACTTGTTGGCATAGTGACCCTTCTGTTGGCACTTGTTGCACGTGACCTCTGAAAGCGGACGGTGATATGGAGCACTCGGTCTTGGAGCTTGAGACGAAGCCTTGTTCTGAAAGCCTGGGTTGGG
>NW_025283736.1:0-1166 GCF_018294505.1 Triticum aestivum
ACCGCCACTCGTAAGGAGGACAATCAAATAACACCTCATGTTTCAAATTTGTTACATAATGTTTACCATACGTGCATGCTACGGGACTTGCAAACTTCAACACAAGCATTTCTCAATTTCACAACTACTCAACTAGCACGACTTTGATATTAGTACCTCCATATCTCAAAACAATCATCAAGCATCAAACTTCTCTTAGTATTCAAAACACTCATAAGAAAATTTTACCAATCTTGAATACCTAGCATATAAGGATTTAAACAAATTACCATGCTATTTAAGACTCTCAAAATAATCTAAGTGAAGCATGAGAGATCAATAATTTCTATAAAACAAATCCACCACCATGCTCTAAAAGATATAAGTGAAGTACTAGAGCAAAACTATATAAATCAAAAGATATAAGCGAAGCACATAGAGTATTCTAACAAATTCCAAATCATGTACGGCTCTCTCAAAATGTGTGTACAGCAAGGATGATTGTGGTAAACTAAAAAGCAAAGACTCAAATCATACAAGACGCTCCAAGCAAAACACATATCATGTGGTGAATAAAAATATAGCTCCAAGTAAAGTTACCGATAGAAGTAGACGAAAGAGGGGATGCCTTCCGGGGCATCCCCAAGCTTTGGCTTTTAGGTGTCCTTAGATTATCTTGGGGGTGCCATGGGCACCCCCAAGCTTAGGATTTCGCCACTCCTTGTTCCATAATCCATCAAATCTTTACCCAAAACTTGAAAACTTTACAACACAAAACTTAAAGTAGGAAATCTCGTGAGCTCCGTTAGCGAAAGAAAACAAAATACCACTTCAAGGTACTGTAATGAACTCATTATTTATTTATATTGGTGTTAAACCTACTGTATTCCTACTTCTCTATGGTTTATAAACTATTTTACTAGCCATAGATTCATCAAAATAAGCAAACAACACACGAAAAATAGAATCTCTCAAAAACAGAACAGTCTGTAATAATCTGTAGCTAGCGCAAGATCTGGAACCGTAATTTCTAGATTCACTTGCTTTTGCAGAACGTTTTGCATGCTTATTTGGTATAGTACGCACATAAGGAGACTTCACAAGGTTTGATACCTTGCGCTTCTGTATCCCAACAACCTCCTCCGGTACCTCATCTTGTTCAATAGAACCAACTGATCCACGTGATG
>NW_025283737.1:0-1166 GCF_018294505.1 Triticum aestivum
AACACCAATCTCGGTGGTAGAGGGAGCGTGCGATGCTTGATCATATCAACCTTGGAAACACTTCCAACATATATCGTCAGCTCACCTTTAGCTAGTCTCCGTTTATTCCGTAGCTTTTATTTCGAGTTACTAACACTTAGCAACCGAACCGGTATCCAATACCCTGGTGCTACTAGGAGTACTAGTAAAGTACACATTAACATAATGTATATCCAATATACTTCTATCGACCTTGCCAGCCTTCTCATCTACCAAGTATCTAGGGTAATGCTGCTCCAGTGGTTGTTCCCCTTATTACAGAAGCACTTAGTCTCGGGTTTGGGTTCAACCTTGGGTTTCTTCACTAGAGCAGCAGCTAAATTGCCGTTTCATGAAGTATCCCTTTGTTCCCTTGCCCTTCTTGAAACTAGTGGTTTCACCAACCATCAACAATTGATGCTCCTTCTTGATTTCTACTTTCGCGGTGTCAAACATCATGAATATTTCAAGGATCATCATATCTATCCTTGATATGTTATAGTTAATCACGAAGCTCTAGCAGCTTGGTGGCAATGACTTTGGGGAAACATCACTATCTCATCTGGAGGATCAACTCCCACTCAATTCAAGTGATTGTTGTGCTCAGACAATCTGAGCACAAGCTCAACGATTGAGCTTTTCTCCCTTAGTTTGCAGGCTAAGAAAATCGTCGGAGATCTTATACCTCTTGAAGTGGGCACGGGCCTGAAATCCCAATTTCAGCCCTCGAAACATCTCATATGTTCCGCGACGTTTCGAAAATGTCTTTGGTGCCTCTACTTAAACCATTTAATTGAACTATCACGTAGTTATCAAAACGTGTATGTCCGATGTTCGCAACATCGACAAACGACGTTGGGGTTCAGCACACTGAGCGGTGCATTAAGGACATAAGCTTTCTACTGATCGCATAATCGCTACTATCAACTTTCAACTATATTTTCTCTAGGAACATATCTAAACAGTGGAACTAAAGCGCGAGCTTACGACATAATTTGCAAAAGGTCTTTTGACTATGTTCAGGATAATTAAGTTCATCTTATGAACTCCCACTTAGATAGACATCCCTCTGGTCATCTAAGTGATCACATGATCCGAGTCAACTAGGCCGTGTCCGATCATCACGTGAGACGGACTAGTCATCATCG
>NW_025283738.1:0-1166 GCF_018294505.1 Triticum aestivum
TTACAATGGGTAGATCGTACCACCTACATCCCCTACATCGGCTAGTCTCCCACTTAAAGAGGTCACACAACATACTCAACTATGCCAGAGCCCATAATGGCATGTGGCTGCACACAGAAGTTTCTAGCATGAATAGTCTTATGATCCCTTTGGGCCTCGGTGGCGATCCATAGGATAATCACACGGTAAACCCCGGGATATCCAAAAATATAGGCAACACTGGGTTCCCCAGGTGCCTCAATCCACCCAGATGTGTATTAAAGTTGCCACCTTAAGTTAACCAATAATTATCAATACTCACATCTATCATGGATACACTCACCCAATCCACGTCTACTAGCATAGCATGGCAATATAAGCAGTACGTAGAAGTAACTCCCAAAGGTTTGATAATAACAGGTGAATAGGTACTACCTCATCTACTTCCCAAAACCCACATATTAGTCAGATCCTAATCATGCAGTGTTTGATGGATTGATCTAATGCAATAAAACTGGGTAGTAAAGAGGTATGATCAAAGTGTTACTTGCCTTGCTGATGATCCGCAAAACCTAGAGACTCGTAGTAGCACGCTTCGCACTCCGGGTACTCTATCGCAAACAAACAAGCATTCAATAAGCAATCAATCTAGGGCACGGATAAAACTCTAATAGGCACGGATAAAACTCTAATAAGAGATCTAACCAGAAAGTTCAACTTAAGAACTCCGGTTTGCAAAAAGAATCGAATCAAACGAAGCAACGGAACTCAAACGGCGAAAGAAACAAACTTCGTTTACTATTCTGAACCTAAGCAAAATTTTACAGTAGCAAAAACTTGTTTGAGTTGGTTAAATAGAAAGGGGGTTCCGAGACGAAACTCTAGGCACTTGAATCGCCTGATTCCAACAAACGAGCGAAAAGATAAACTAAAATGAAAATTGGATCAGAAATCGCGATCGGAAATAATCACGGAAAATCCAAGAAAAAGAAAAAACTGACGAACAGACTAACGAACAAAAGTTCTCTATCTGCGACTAAACGACGGAAACCATTCGTTAAAACGAACGTACGAACGAACGTCTACTAAATAAACTAAACCGAGAAAAAAATAAAAACCAATCTATCTAAAAAGGAAAAAATCGGGGTTCTAAAAAACAACGGTTTTCCGAGGAAAACCGGCGGCGA
>NW_025283739.1:0-1166 GCF_018294505.1 Triticum aestivum
GCGGTTACACAAGTTAATCACGAAGAAAACTAGTCATACTAGTAGAAACTAAATACACGACTCGTCGCACAAATTCGAGGTACCATGCATAAGCTACAACATAATAATAAATGCTGAAATAACAAACACAGCAGTGACGTCTAAAATGAAAATGGTAACTGGACGGGGTCCCGATAAAATGTCTCTGGTAAAGGGATACACTCCTCCTCAATTGGAGGAAGTGGATTGACCAGTCGATGTATGCGTCTCTCCGGGTCGGGCCTCAATGGTCTGCCGATTGCAACCTGAGGGTTTAGATCGGTGAGACTCTGGAGATAATCCATTACTCGCTGGTTCAGATGCTCTTGAGCGATGATGTACTGCATAAGGTTGGCCAGTACTGGGTCTTTCTCAATCCGACGATCGGGAAAAGTTGGTACTCCTCTGGGTGCTGCACGGCTCGGAAAGTAATAATATCCTCGTTCGCGGGCATAGGGTACTGCGGATCGAAGGCGAGAAATAGCTTCGTTCGCAGCAGCTTCTATGGCCAAGCGTGGTGTCGGCATGGATTTCCCCACGAAGGAAACCTCCATTGGATCTTGGTTGGGGTCTATGGGAGGAATGTGTACTGCTGCCCAATATTCCGAGGTGGAAGGGGTGATTCTCGATTTGAACAGCTCGTACTGGGGTGGCTGGGTAGAACCCATGGTACTGCAGGTAAAGTCCCACAATATCTTGACAAAGCTACCTGGGGTTGCGTCTGGGGTTCTCCGATAAATACTAGGGCTCGGCATGGCAAGAAATAGTTGTGAGAGTGGTGCACGAGGTGAGGGGTGCTAGGTAAGGTCACAAGGTAGCCTTTTTATATAGCATCTGGGCTGATTTATTTACCATGGTGAAAGGTAACAAATATGCCAGATTACCTCAAGAATCGGGGTCAGTGTCAGAGATACACATATCTCATAAAGAGACGTGTTACTGTGAGTGTCGTCGGGGTTGGTATTGGTAGTTGTGCCCGGAAAATGTGCAACTATGCGCTGACAAAATACGCAAAGCTACTATTAAAACAGAGGCACAACGACAGGTTGTGTTTATTCACAAGGTTACACGATTGCAAAGCGAGGATACACCGAGACTCGGTACTACTCGTATAGCTTAGTCTACCTCGTTTACGTCTAAACGGGCGT
>NW_025283740.1:0-1166 GCF_018294505.1 Triticum aestivum
CCCATTGCACACCTGCACGTTGCGTACACGACCGGAAGCAGAACTAGCCCCCTTAATACAAGAGCAGGCTTATGTTCCAATCCGGCGTGTGCCACTCAGTCGCTGACGTCACGAAGGCTTCGGCTGATACCACGACGTCGAGTGCCCATATCTTTCCCGTGTAGTTGGTTAGTGCGTATAGGCCAGTGGCCAGACTCAGATCAAATACCAAGATCTCGTTAAGCGTGTTATTTTGAAGTAACCGCGAACGCCGACCAGGGCCAGGCCCACCTCTCTCCTAGGTGGTCTCAACCTGCCCTGTTGCTCTGCCACATAGTAACAGTCGGGGGCCATCGGGAACCTAGGCCCACCTCTACCGGGATGGCGCCACCTGTCCTTCCAGCCCTCACATCAAAATCACTTGCGGGTACTCAACGAGCTGACATGACTTTAGTCATCATCTGTATAGTATATGTATAGTATATACCCGTGATCACCTCCCGAGTGATCACGACCCGATAGTATAGCAAGGCAGACTGACAAGAATGTAGGGCCAATGATGATAAACTAGCATCCTATACTAAGCATTTAGGATTGCGGGTAAGGTATCAACAGTTGTAGCAACAATGACAGGCTATGCAACAGAATAGGATTAATCAAAATAGTAACATGCTCGACTAATCTAATGCAAGTAGTAGAGGGTAAAATAGGCGATATCTGGTGATCAAAGGGGGGGCTTGCCTGGTTGCTCTGGCAAGAAGGAGGGGTCGTCAACTCCGTAGTCGAATTGGGCAGCAGCAGCGTCAGTCTCGTAGTCTATCGGAGAGAAGAGGGGGAAGAAACAATGAATACAATGCAAATAGATGCATATCGATGCATGGCATGACAAGTAACGATGCTAGGTGTGCCCTAACGCGATATTAGGTGATACCGGCGAAAGGGGGAAACATCCGGGAAAGTATGCCCCATGTTTCGCGTTTTTGGACAGATGAACCGGAGGTGAAATGTTGCAGGTTCACTATGCTAGGGACGCGTGGCGGACGAACGGGCTGCGTATTCGGATCCGTCTCGTCATTCTGAGCAACTTTCATGTACAATGTTTTTCCATCCGAGCTACGGTTTATTTTATATTAATTTAAAAGGGATTTAATCATTTTCTAAACTATTATTACTAAATTAATTCGAAA
>NW_025283741.1:0-1166 GCF_018294505.1 Triticum aestivum
TGCCTATGTTAAACCATATATTGAGGACTCCTCCGCTGTCCAAGAAGAGACTAATATTTTGCAGGAGTCTATGGAAGAAGAAATTGATGAAACTGTGAGCTCATTGGATGAAAAAGATGATGAGGAGAGCGAAGAACAAAAGGAGGAAGAGCGGATTAGCTACCCGTGCCCACCTTCTAATGAGAGTAACTCTTCAACTCATACATTGTTTAATTTCCCTTCGTGCTTACCGAAGAATGATTGCTATGATGATTGTTATGATCCCGTTGATTCTCTTGAAATATCCCTTTTTGATGATGCTTGCTATGCTTGTGGCCAAGATGCCAATATGAATTATGCTTATGGAGATGAACTTGCTATAGTTCCTTCTGTTAAACATGAAATTGTTGCTATTGCACCCACGCATGATAGTCCTATTATCCTTTTGAATTCTCCCGACTACACGGAGAAGTTTGCCTTTATTAAGGATTATATTGATGGGTTGCCTTTTACCGTTGCACATGATGATTTTGATGAATATAATATGCATGTGCTTGCTGCTCCTACTTGCAATTATTATGAGAGAGGAACTATATCTCCACCTCTCTATGTTTCTAATATGATAAAATTGCAAGAAACTGCTTATACTATGCATTGGCCTTTACTATGTGTGCATGAATTATTCTTTTATGACATGCCGATGCATAGGAAGAGAGTTAGACTTCGTCATTACTTGATATATGTTGCTTGGTGTTCACTACTAAATGCCAAATCATTGCTAATTCAAATTGGCTTTGATATACCTTGGGATCCGGGTGGATCCATTACTTGAGCACTTTACGCCTAGCTTAATGGCTTTAAAGGAAGCGCTGCCAGGGAGACAACCTGGAAGTTTTAGAGAGTCATTTATTTCTGTTGAGTGCTTTTATAAAGTTTAAAAACAAAAAATAAATAAAGAGGGGAACCTAAATTTTTTTCAAAAAAGAAAAACGAAAGTGAGAAAGACGAGCATTGTTAAAGTGGGAGCTAGCCTTGAACTTTGTTCATGCTCATGGAAACTTTGTGAATCTTGATTACATAAACTTTTCAAAAATAATAATTATCCACTTGTACAATTCCATTGTATTATAAAAATAATGTGCCAAGGTTTGCATTTAGGATGTTTACAATGCTTGTTGGTTTGTACG
>NW_025283742.1:0-1166 GCF_018294505.1 Triticum aestivum
GTCCCGGAGTGCTTTCCTTGATTAACAAACCCCGGGGTGCGTTTACGTATCGGTCATCAACACTCATGGTTTTTGTCGATTCTGACTCGTTTCGTGGACTATTACTCACCGTTTTGGGGTCCCGAAGAGATTTCCATAGTTGTTGAACCCCAAGGTGCGCTTACATGTATGTCATCAACAATCGCAGTTTGGGCTGATTTTTGGCCCATTTCTTGGACTATTACTTAGTTTCGGGGGTCCTGGAGTGATTTCCACAATTTACGAACCCCGTTGTGCGTTTACGTTTCGGTCATCAACACTCACAATTTTGGCCGATTCTGGTCCGTTCCGTGCACTATTACTCGCCGCTTTGGGGTCCCAGAGCGATTTCCATGGTTGTTGAACTCCAAGGTGCACTTACGTGTCTGTCATCAACAATCATAGTTATTGCCAATTCTGGCCCGTTTCTTGGACTATTACTCTGTTTTGGCGTCCCGGCGTGATTTCCATGATTGATGAATACCGGGGTGCGTTAATGTGTCGGTTCGCAACACTCGCATTTTGGGCCGCTTCTGGCCCGTTTCGTCGACTATTACTCACCGTTTTGGGGCCCCAAAGCGATTTCCATGGTTGTTGAACCCCACGGTGCGCTTACGTGTCGATCATCAACGATCGCAGTTTGGGCCGATTTTGGCCCGTTTCTTGCACTATTAATTAGTTTTGGGCGTCCCCCAGTGATTTCCACGATTGACGAACTCCGTGTTGCGTTTACATGTCAGTCATCAACACACAATTTTGGTCGACTCTGGTCCATTTCGTGCACGATTATTCACCATTTTGGCGTCCCAGAGCGATTTCCATGATTGACAATTCCCGGGGTGCGTTTGCGTGTCTGTCCTCAACACTCACAGTTTTGGCCAATTCTGACGCGATTCGAGGACTATTACTCAACATTTAGGGGTCCCGAAGCGATTTCCATAGTTGTTGAACCCCAAAATGCGTTTACGTGTCGGTCATGAACACTCACAGTTGTGGCCGATTCTGGCCCGTTTCGTGGACTATTACTCACTGTTTGGGGTCCCGGTGTGACTTGCGCAATTAACAAACCCCGGGGTGCGTTTACGTGTCGATCATCAACACTCGCAGTTTCGGCCGATTCGGGCTCGTTTTCTGGCACTCGCAGTTTT
>NW_025283743.1:0-1166 GCF_018294505.1 Triticum aestivum
CGTTCCACTTGACCACTTGACTGAGGGTGGAAAGCGGTGCTAAAAGAGAGACGAGTTCCCATAGCATTTTGGAAACTTTCCCAAAATCGAGAGGTGAAAAGACTTCCTCGATCCGAATTGATTTCCAAAGGAACACCATGGAGAGACACTATCCGGGAGATGTATAAGTCTGCCAGCTGACTAGCGGTTATACTCTCACGAACAGGTAGGAAATGAGCTACTTTGGAAAGACGATCGACCACGACGAAAATAGCATTATTCCCTCTCTTGGTCCTGGGAAAACCGGTAATGAAATCCATACCAATTTTATCCCATTTCCATTCAGGAATAGCTAAGGGTTGAAGGGTGCCAGCAGGTCGTTGATGCTCTGCTTTTACACGACGACAGACGTCGCAATTTGCAATATACTGAGCAATTTCTCTCTTCATCCTAGTCCACCAGAACCTCTGGCATAGGTCCTGATACATTTTAGTACTACCGGGATGAATAGTGAGAGGAGATTCATGAGCCTCCTTAAGGATCAACTGCCGCAGACGCTGGTTCTTGGGAACCACTAGACGATTCTCAAAGTACACAACACCATGATCATTTGTGGAGAAACAACTAGCACCTCCATTAGCAATGTTCTCCTTGATTTTAGATATTCCCTTATCTCGCTTTTGGGCAGCAATGATTTGATCCGTAAGAGTAGGTTTTGCCACCAAGGTGGAAAGAAAACCTTGAGGTACAATGTGAAGGTTAAGCTTCCGAAATTCCTCATGGAGAAGCGGTTGACTTTGTTGTAACATCAGATTGTTACAATAAGATTTACGACTTAGCGCATCAGCCATGACGTTGGCTTTCCCTGGGGTGTAGGTTATTCCTAAGTCGAAGTCTGTGATCAATTCAACCCAACGTCTCTGCCTGAGATTCAAATCCGGTTGGGTGAAGATGTACTTCAGGCTTTGGTGATCAGTGAATATTTCGCAACGATTACCGAGGAGGTAATGTCGCCAGGTCTTAAGTGCATAGACTACGGCTGCAAGTTCTAGATCATGAGTAGGATAATTCTCCTCATGTGGGTGTAATTGCCGTGAAGCGTAAGCAATTACGTGTCGATCTTGCATGAGAATGCAACCTAGTCCTTGTCGCGAGGCGTCGCAGTAGATAACAAAGTCCTTGGAGAA
>NW_025283744.1:0-1166 GCF_018294505.1 Triticum aestivum
AGTAGGTGGTACAGCAATAGAAGCAAGACCAATTAATTCATCCTTACTAGGCAATTCTTTTTCATGAAGATTTCTACTAAACTTGGAAAAATTAAACTCATGAGACTCATTACCAAAACTAACACCGACAATTTGTTTCTCACAATCTATTCTAGCATTAACGGTGTTCAAGAAAGGTCTACCAAAGATAATGGGACAAAAATCATCTTGTGGGGAACCAAGAACAAGAAAATCAGTAGGGTATTTAATTTTCCCACACAAGACTTCAACATCTCTAACAATCCCAATCGGTGATATTGTGTCTCTATTAGCAAGTTTAATAGTAACATCTATTTCTTCTATCTCTGCGGGTGCTATGTCATTCATAATTTCTTGATATAAGGTGTAAGGAATAGCACTCACACTAGCAGCTATGTCACACAAATCATGATAACAGTGATCTCCTGTTTTAACTGAGATGACAGGCATGCCAACAACAGTCCTATGTTTGTCCTTTTACCAGGTTTGGCAATTCTAGCAGCTTCTTCACAGAAGTAAATAACATGCCCATCTATATCTTCTTCTAAGAGATCTTTAACCATAGCAATGTTGGGTTCTACTTTGATTTGTTCATCAGGTTTAGGTGTTCTAATATAGCTTTTATTAACCATAGTTGAAACTTTAGCATGTTCCTTTATCCTAACAGGGAAGGGTGGTTTCTCAATATAAGCAGAAGGAACAACTGGATCAACGTTATAAAGTATAGTTTCTTCTTTAACTGGTACCGGTTCTTTAATTTCTTCTTTAATAAGTGGGTGATATTTAAACCACTTCTCTTTGGGGAGTTCAACATGAGTAGCAAATGATTCACAAAAGGAGGCTACTATCTCAGAGTCAAGTCCATATTTAGTGCTAAACTTTTGAAAAGCATCGGTATCCATAAAAGATTTAACACAATCATACTTAAGTTTAATACTTGAATCTTTACCTTCATCGAGTTCCCAATCTTCAGAGTTGCGTTTAATTCTTTCCAAAAGATCCCACCAGAATTCAATAGTCTTCTTCATAAAAGAACCAGCACAAGAAGTATCAAGCATGGTTTGATCATTACGAAAATGCTGAGCATAAAAATTCTGGATAATAATTTCTCTTGAGAGCTCATGATTGGGGCATGAATATAACATTGA
>NW_025283745.1:0-1166 GCF_018294505.1 Triticum aestivum
TGGAAATCACTCCGGGGCCCCAAATAGTGAGTAATAGTCGACGAAACGGGCCAGAATCGGCCAAAACTGCTAGTGTTGATGACCGACACGTAAGCGCATCTTAGGGTTTCGTTAATCGTGGAAATCACTCTGGGATCCCAAAATGGTGAGTAATAGTCGACGAAACGGGCCAGAATCGGCCAAAACTGCCAGTGTTGATGACCGATACGTAAGCGCACCTTGGGGTTCGACAACTATGGAAATCGTTCCGGGACCCCAAAACAGTGAGTAATATTCATGAAACGGGCTAGAATCGGCCAAAATAGCCAGTGTTGATGACCGGCACGTAAGCGCATCCAGGGTTCTTTAATCGCGGAAATCACTCTGGGACCCCAAAATAGTGAGTAATAGTCCACGAAACAGGCCAAAATCGGCCAAAACTGCCAGTGTGGATGACCGACACGTAAGCGCACCCTGGCGTTCAACAACTATGGAAATCGCTTCGGGGCACCAAAACAGTGAGTAATAATCCAAGAAATGGGTCTGAATCGGCCAAAACTGCCAGTGTTGATAACCGACACGTAAACGCACCCCAGGGTTCGTTAATCGTGGAAATCGCTTCGTGACCCCAAAACGGTGAGTACTAATCCAAGAAACGGGCCAGAATCGGCAAAACTGCGAGTGTTGATGACAGACACGTAAACGCACCACAGGGTTCGTTAGTCGTGGAAATCACTCTGGGATCGCAAAATGGTGAGTAGTAGTCCACTAAACGGGCCAGAATCGGCCAAAACTGCCAGTGTTGATCACCGAGATGTAAGCGCACCTTGGGGTTCAACAACTATGGAAATCACTTCGGGACCCCAAAATAGTGAGTAGTAATCCAAGAAAAGGGTCAAAACCGGCCAAAATGTGAGTGTTGATGACCGACACGTAAACACATCACCGGGTTCGTTAACCATGGAAACCACTCCGGGACCCCAAAGCAGTGAGTACTAGTCCACGAGACGGGCCAGAATCGGCCAAAACTGCCAGTGTTGCTGACCGACACGTAAGCGCTTCTTGGGGTTCAACAACTATGGAAATCGCTCTGGCACCCCGAAACAGTGAGTAATAGTCCAAGAACCGGGCCAGAATTGGTTAAAACTGCCAGTGTTGATGACCGACACGTAAACGCACCCAGGGTT
>NW_025283746.1:0-1166 GCF_018294505.1 Triticum aestivum
CCATTTACCTCAACAGCCTTACGACCATCAAGTAGTACTCTCAAAGTCTATACTTTGTTTTCATACATGGATCCTCTCGGATTTTATGGCTTCTAACCATTTGTCGGAATATGGGCCCACCATCGCTTCTCCATAGCTCGTAGGTTCAGTATTGTCCAACAACATGATATCTCAGACAGGATCACGTACCACTCTGAAGTAGCACGCATCCTCGTCGTCCTACGAGGTTTGGTAGTGACTTGATCCGAAGTTTCATGATCACTATCATAAGCTTCCACTTCAATTGGTGTAGGTGCCACAGGAACAACTTCCTGTGCCCTGCTACACACTAGTTGAAGTGACGGTTCAATAACCTTATCAAGTCTCCACCATCCTCCCACTCAATTCTTTCGAGAGAAACTTTTCCTCGAGAAAGGACCTGTTTCTAGAAGCAATTACTTTTGCTTCCAGATCTGAAATAGGAGGTATACCCAACTATTTTGGGTTTTCTATGAAGATGTATTTATCCGCTTTGGGTTCGAGCTTATCAGCTTGAAACTTTTTCACATAAGCATCGCAGGCCCAAACTTTTAAGAAAACGACAACTTAGGTTTCTCTAAACGGTGTCGTCTCAACGGAATTGCGTGGTGCCCCTTTTAAAGTGAACGCGGTTGTCTCTAATGCCTAACCCATAAACGATAGTGGTAATTCGATAAGAGACATCATGGCATGCACCATATCCAATAGGGTGCAGTTATGATGTTCGGACACACCATCACACTATGGTGTTCCAGGCGGTATTAATTGTGAAACACTTTCCACAATGTCTTAATTGTGTGCCAAACTCGTAACTCAGATACTCATCTCTATGATCATATCACAGACATTTTATCCTCTTGTCACGACGATCTTCAATTTCACTCTGAAATTACTTGAACCTTTCAATAATTCAGACTCGTGTTTCATCAAGTAAATACACTCAGCATCTACTCAAATCATCTGTGAAGTAAGAACATAACGATATCCACTGCATGCCTCAGCACTCATTGGACTGCATACATCAAAATGTATTACTTCCAATAAGTTGCTCTCTTGTTCCATCTTACTGAAAACGAGGCCCTTCAGTCATCTTGCCCATGTGGTATGATTTGCATGTCTCAAGTGATTCAAAATCAAGTGAGTCCAAA
>NW_025283747.1:0-1166 GCF_018294505.1 Triticum aestivum
GGACCTACGCCAGAGGTTCTGGTGGACTAGGATGAAGAGGGAAATTGCTCAGTATATTGCTAATTGCGACGTCTGTCGTCGTGTAAAAGCAGAGCATCAACGGCCTGCTGGCACCCTTCAACCCTTAGCTATTCCTGAATGGAAATGGGATAAAATTGGTATGGATTTCATTACCGGTTTTCCCAGGACCAAGAGAGGGAATAATGCTATCTTCGTCGTGGTCGATCGTCTTTCCAAAGTAGCCCATTTCTTACCTGTTCGTGAGAATATAACCGCTAGCCAGCTGGCAGACTTATACATTTCCCGAATAGTGTCCCTCCATGGTGTTCCTTTGGAAATTAACTCGGATCGAGGAAGTCTTTTCACCTCTCGATTTTGGGAAAGTTTCCAAAATGCTATGGGAACCCGTCTCTCCTTTAGCACCGCTTTCCACCCTCAGTCAAGTGGTCAAGTGGAACGCGTCAATCAGATTCTAGAAGACATGCTTCGAGCCTCTGCTATCTCATTCGGAATGGACTGGGAGAAGTGCCTTCCATTTGCCGAATTCGCTTACAACAACAGCTATCAATCTAGCTTGGGTAAAGCCCCTTTTGAAGTTCTTTATGGACGACGATGTCGAACACCCCTTAACTGGTCAGAGACCGGGGAAAGATAATTCTTTGGCCCGGATATGATTCAGGAAGCAGAAGAACAAGTTCGTATCGTTCGTGAAAAGTTGAAAACAGCTCAATCTCGTCAAAAGAGTCAATATGACCGAAAACATAAGGCTATGACTTTCGAGGTTGACGAGAAGGCTTACCTTCGGGTCACCCCTCTGAAGGGAACCCATCGTTTCGGTATCAAAGGCAAATTGGCTCCTCGTTACATTGGACCGTTTCGCATTCTCGCCAAACGAGGGGAAGTTGCCTACCAATTGGAACTACCTCCGCACCTCTCCAGGGTCCACGATGTCTTCCACGTTTCTCAACTCAGGCGTTGTTTCTCGGATCCTATCCGTGGAGTGGACCACGAAACGCTTGATCTCCAAGATAATCTTACATATCGAGAGTACCCCATTCGTATCCTCGATCAAGCCGAACGTACCACCCGACGTCATAATATCAAGTTTCTCAAAGTTCAATGGTCGCACCATTCTGAGGATGAAGCAACTTGGGAAAGGGAGGATC
>NW_025283748.1:0-1166 GCF_018294505.1 Triticum aestivum
GCTATTTTTAGAGTCCGTATGTGTGGGGAAACAAGAGATAGGGTTGATTTCGGACCCCTCCACCAAGGGCCACGAAATTCCCCCCTCTTCCTCCATATATACAGCCCTTAGGGCATCGTTTAGACTTTGGGTTTTGTTTAGATTAAAAGTTCGCCATAGCTGCAACTTCGTGTACTTCGTTTGTGTTCAACGACCAGACAAAGGCGTCACAGAACCCCACCTTGATCAATAAAGCTTTCATCTTATATTCGCAATATCCAGATTGCAATCTTAGTTTCTTGCTTGTTCTTCGTTTGCTCGCAGGAAACAGACCCTCGTGGTCAGGTTGATCGTGCTCCGGCGTGGTCAATAACCTCTCGGAGTTGGTTTAGCGATTGCTAAGGCGCGACGACCTCGCACGTTCGTAGTCGGATCGTCAAAGTCGACTTCCACCAAAGCGAAATCCACCATCTCATCGAAAGACGGGACACCTTTGCCTCTATCAAGTGGTATCAGATTTCCAGGTTGCTCGGTGAGATTTTACAGTATTTCGTAGTTTAGATCGAGTCTGTTCTTCATACCTACAGTCCACGAAAAAAGCCACAAAAAAAAATTTAGGGTTAGTTCATCATATCCGAACCAATCTGAGCCTTTGCATAATCTTTTTAGGGTTTTGCTTTGTTGAATTTGCGGTTGCATCGTCGTGTCTAGTTGCTGGTCTTAGAGTCTAGTCTTTTAGAGTTTCGAGTTCTGGTCATAAGTTGTCACGCCGCCGCCGCACCATCATCATCGCCCCTGCCATCTACCACCACCGCTCCGAATCCGTATCCATATACCACCACCAATCCGTGTCCATATACCACCACCGATCCATATCCATATACTACCACCGCTACCACCACCGCTGCCATCTACCACCACCATATATCCACCACCAATCCGAGTTCCTTGCATATTAGGTTTGTTTTCGAGATCCATCTAGATTCCGATTCGTGTTTCCTTGCCGGAGTAGGTTTCGGAAAAAAAAAGTCGGGTAGCCACGCTCCGTTTAGGCCCAAAATTTTTCGAAAACGCATTTTTCGAAAAAATTTCTGGCTATCCTATTTTTAGGTGTTTCTGAGTGTTTTGAGACAGGTGCCATTATAGGAAGTTTTTTTGACCCGTTCCAGTTTTTGGGTCCGGGCAGT
>NW_025283749.1:0-1166 GCF_018294505.1 Triticum aestivum
TGTTCATTCCGATACAATCCTACTCTCTCGCTCCTGCTCTCTTTTACTGCATTAGGACAACACCGATTCATCTGTTACTTGCTGCGGTAGCTGAACCCCTTTGTCCTTTGCATGACCTGTCATTGCCACAGTAAATAGATGAAACCCACTAGCATGAGTAGGAGTTGTTTGAGCCCTGATGTGCCTACTCATTCATGTTTGTTTGTCATGCCTGCTACTGCTTAGAGTTGAGTCAGGTCTGATTCATCGGGGATGAATCAGAGGTGTGTGAACATGTCCTACTGTGTGTGAGCTAAGTGTGTGAACACGATTTGGTAAAGGTAGCGGTGAGAGGCCATGTAGGAGTACATGGTGGGTTGTCTCATTGCAGCCATCCTCAGGAACTGAGTTCTGTGTTTGTGATCCATGATTCAGCTACTACCACGCATTGGGCCTGAAACCAATGGACCCTCTCGGCTTCTTAATCACCCTTGTCCTCTGTCCAGGAGTTGCAAGTAGTTTCTGGTGTTTGTAGTATGCTGGAGGCCGTGGACAGCGCTGACCGTAGGGGTGGGCTGTGATGCGGTAGGCACGTGGCCGGGTAAACCGGGCACCCGTTTGGTGTCACGGAACCCTGTACACATTGTTTGGGGCTGTGAGCGAAACTCCGGCCGGATCTCCTCATGGATGGAACCCGAATAGGCGATAACCTGGACTAGAGACTTGAGTGTTTAGGCAGGCCGTGGCCGACACCCACGTTGGGCTTCCGCTTGAAGGTTGCCGAGTACATGCCGTGTAAACGGCGGTAAGTGGTGAGAGCGTGTGTGAAGAAGTACACCCCTGCAGGGTTAACCTAATCTATTCGAATAGCCGTGTCCGCGGAAAAGGACTTCTGGGTTGCTTATATCAGTTCATAGACAAGTGAAAGTGGATACTCTAAAATACGCAAGATAAGCGTGAGTGCTATGGATGGCGTTCTCGTAGGGAGACGGGAGCGGATCCATAGTGGTGTATTGATATGGTGAATATGTGGACTCGTGTGCGCCACCTCAAAAAAGTTACTCGCAGTCGTAGTTCAGGATAGCCACCGAGTCAAAGCTGGCTTGCTGCAGTTAAACCCCACCATCCCTTTGTTGATAATGATGCATATGTAGATAGTTCTGATGTAAGTCTTGCTGGGTACATTT
>NW_025283750.1:0-1166 GCF_018294505.1 Triticum aestivum
AATATATAAGCAGCTTCTCCAAGGTCCTTCATTGAAAAACTTTTATTCAAGTAGGCCTTGATGCTGTCCAAGAGTTCTATATCATTTCCCATCAACAGTATGTCATCTACATATAATATGAGAAATGCTACAGAGCTCCCACTCACTTTCTTGTAAACGCAGGCTTCTCCATAAGTCTGTGTAAACCCAAACGCTTTGATCATCTCATCAAAGCGAATGTTCCAACTCCGAGATGCTTGCACCAGCCCATAAATCGAGCGTTGGAGCTTGCACACTTTGTCAGCATTCTTAGGATCGACAAAACCTTCCGGCTGCATCATATACAATTCTTCCTTAAGGAAACCATTAAGGAATGCCGTTTTGACGTCCATTTGCCATATTTCGTAATCATAGAATGCGGCAATTGCTAACATGATTCGGACGGACTTCAGCTTCGCTACTGGTGAGAAAGTCTCATCATAGTCAACCCCTTGAACTTGTCGATAACCCTTAGCGACAAGCCGAGCTTTATAGATGGTCACATTACCATCCGCGTCTGTCTTCTTCTTAAAGATCCATTTATTTTCTATGGCTCGCCGCTCAACGGGCAAGTCAGTCAAAGTCCATACTTTGTTTTCATACATGGATCCTATCTCGGATTTCATGGCTTCTAGCCATTTGTCGGAATCCGGGCCCGCCATCGCTTCTTCATAGTTCGAAGATTCACCGTTGTCTAACAGCATGATTTCCAAGACAGGGTTGCCGTACCACTCTGGTGCGGAACGTGTCCTTGTGGACCTTCGAATTTCAGTAGGAGCTTGATCAGAAGTATCTTGATCATTATCATTAACTTCCTCTCTAGTCGGTGCTGGCACCTCAGGAACATTTTCTTGAGTTGCGCCATTTTCCGGTTCAAGAGGCAATACTTCATCAAGCTCTACTTTCCTCCCACTTACTTCTTTCGAGAGAAACTCTTTCTCCAGAAAGGACCCATTCTTGGCAACAAAGATCTTGCCTTCGGATCTGAGGTAGAAGGTGTACCCAATAGTTTCTTTTGGGTACCCTATGAAGACGCATTTTTCTGATTTGGGTTCGAGCTTTTCAGGTTGAAGTTTCTTGACATAAGCATCGCATCCCCAAACTTTTAGAAACGACAGCTTAGGTTTCTTCCCAAACCATAATTCATA
>NW_025283751.1:0-1166 GCF_018294505.1 Triticum aestivum
TTAGCGTTGGCCATTGATCTACAAGACATATTTGCAAAGGTTTTAGACTAAGTTCATGATAATAAAGTTCTAATCAAATTATGAACTCCCACTTAGATTTAGACATCCCTTTAGTCATCTAAGTGTTACACGATCCGAGTCGACTAGCCCGTGTCCGATCATCACGTGAGACGGACTAGTCATCGTCGGTGAACATTTTCATGTTGATCGTATCTTCCATACGACTCGTGTTCGACCTTTCGGTCTCCGTGTTCCGAGGCCATGTCTGCACATGCTAGGCTCGTCAAGTTAACCCTAAGTGTTTTCGCTGTGTAAAACTGTCTTACACCCGTTGTATGTGAACGTAAGAATCCATCACACCCGATCATCACGTGGTGCTTAGAAACGACGAACTGTAGCAACGGTGCACAGTTAGGGGAGAACACTTCTTGAAATTTTATAAGGGATCATCTTATTTACTACCGTCGTCCTAAGTAAACAAGATGCATAATACATAATAAACATCACATGCAATTATATAGTTGTGACATGATATGGCCAATATCATATAGCTCCATTGACCTTCATCTTCGGGGCTCCATGATCATCTTGTCACCGGCTTGACACCATGATCTCCATCATCATGATCTCCATCATCGTGTCTTCATGAAGTTGTCACGCCAACGACTACTTCTACTTCTATGACTAACGTTTAGCAATAAAGTAAAGTAGTTTACATGACGTTATTCAATGACACACAGGTCATACAAAAAAATAATGACAACTCCTATGGCTCCTGCCGGTTGTCATACTCATCGACATGCAAGTCGTGAATCCTATTACAAAGAACATGATCTCATACATCACAATTCATCATTCATCACAACTTCTGGCCATATCACATCACATGATCAATCGCTGCAAAAACAAGTTAGACATCCTCTAATTGTTGTTGCATCTTTTACGTGGCTGCAATTGGGTTCTAGCAAGAACGTTTTCTTACCTACGAATCACCACAACGTGATTTTGTCAACTTCTATTTACCCTTCATAAGGGCCCTGTTCATCGATTCCGCTCCAACTAAGGTGGGAGAGACAGACACCCGCCAGCCACCTTATGCAACTTGTGCATGTCAGTCGGTGGAACCGGTCTCACGTAAGTGTACGTGTAAGGTTGGTCCGGGCCGC
>NW_025283752.1:0-1166 GCF_018294505.1 Triticum aestivum
ATTTTTGGTTGAGTTATCTTCTTTCTTTGAGATAATTTACGTCCGATGGATCAAATACAAAAGTATATTTCAACAAGTAACACATCGATGCATGTAGCCTTGCCATTGTAGAACACGGAAGCACCATAGCACACAAAAAACCTCCTATCTATGTCGTCCGCGATATGTATGTGAAACTTGATGAAATACCCAACGTGGTATATACACAACAAACAATATGTTGGTCCCAGGGATGGAGACCAGAGGTGTTGCGAATTGCCGATGGTTGAAGATGATAAATCAAGACATGGAAGACTTCTTGCTTGCATACGCTTTGGTGATGTTGCCTGGAAAGCTGAAGTTCTTTTTTTCTTCCTGTTTTCGTTCCACCGGTAGTCTGTTTCCACATTCGAGCTAGATTGTGAGAGAACATGCTTCGCTAATGAGAGAACACACAGCGGCCAACACCAAGTAAGAGAACATGCTTCGCTAGATTGTGAGCCTCCACATTCGAGCTCCTAAACTCATGGCTAAAAAAGCAATTAACAAAATTCTTGAACTATCTACAATCTCCCTAATGATAGCTCCATAAACCGCTGCACTCCTATGTCCAATATCATCAATGACCATTTTGCAGTCCGAGGCCACCGAGATCCTGTTTTCATACAGATCATCTGCCAGTGGTAATGATTCCTGAACAGCCAAGGCTTCGAGCGTCGTAGCATCATCAATGTAAAAGACTAGATGGTTTCTTTATATGAAAATCGGAGAGGACAGCCTCTCTTTCATTATCATTAAATAAATAAAAAAGCAGCTGATCCGCAATGGCTAGTCCACCTACTAGAGCAATGGCGGAGCTATGTGTATATCTGAGGGGGCAATGGCCCCCCAAGCCCAACACAAATTCCTGGAGGAAATTTTTTAGGGGGGCATAATTAGAATAAAGTATTCTCTTTAGTCCCTATTAACATGTATACTTTGCTTCTGCCCCCCTTCCCCCCCCCCCTCCTCATCCCCTCCCCTGTCATTGCATTCAAGCTCCGCCACTGTACTAGAGCAAGAGTTTATGTGTGATGAAGCGACGTTCAATGCATGTGTCCGGCCGCAGCAAAGATAAGATCACCCGTCGCATCGCGAGCTACGCTACACGTCCCTGACAATTGCAAATCTGCCGAGTTGTCCCCGGT
>NW_025283753.1:0-1166 GCF_018294505.1 Triticum aestivum
GAGAGTAGTACTAGGACGGGTGACCTCCTGGGAAGTCCTCGTGTTGCATTCCTTTTATAATTATTTTTTGCGCCTTGTGACAAACATGTCGCACGTGCGCGATATATATTAATCCCGTTATATTATGTTTGACGTTTGCGATATGTTTAAGCTCGATGCTCATTGCTCGCGCGTCTTGGGGCGGCTTTGTGGCGCGAAGAGCGCGTTCTGAAAGGGGTGGAAAAAACTCGTGTTGCTGCGGTATGGAGGGAGGGGTGGAAACCGTGGAAAACTCGTCTCCGTGATTGAGCGGGAGAGTAAGTAGTATAGGACATTATCCAAATTTTAGGGAAAGGTTGTAATGGTAGTGAGAATGTAGAATCGTCTTTGGAGCGGACCTGGGAGTGGCAAGCATAAGGGACGAAGACGGGGAAACATGTCGGATGCGATCATAGCAGCACTAAAGCACCGGATCCCATCAGAACTCCGAAGTTAAGCGTGCTTGGGCGAGAGTAGTACTAGGATGGGTGACCTCCTGGAAAGTCCTCGTGTTGCATTCCTTTTATAATTACTTTCTGCGCCTTGTGACAAACATGTCGCACGTGCGCGATATATATTAATCCCGTTATATTATGTTTGACGTTTGCGATATGTTTAAGCTCGATGCTCATTGCTCGCGCGTCTTGGGGCGGCTTTGTGGCGCGAAGAGCGCGTTCTGAAAGGGGTGGAAAAAACTCGTGTTGCTGCGGTATGGAGGGAGGGGTGGAAACCGTGGAAAACTCGTCTCCGTGATTGAGCGGGAGAGTAAGTAGTATAGGACATTATCCATTGTTAGGGAACGGTTGTAATGGTAGTGAGAATGTAGAATCGTCTTTGGAGCGGACCTGGGAGTGGCAAGCATAAGCGACGAAGACGGGGAAACATGTCAGATGCGATCATACCAGCACTAAAGCACCGGATCCCATCAGAACTCCGAAGTTAAGCGTGCTTGGGCGAGAGTAGTACTAGGATGGGTGACCTCCTGGGAAGTCCTCGTGTTGCATTCCTTTTATAATTATTTTTTGCGCCTTGTGACAAACATGTCGCACGTGCGCGATATATATTAATCCCGTTATATTATGTTTGACGTTTGCGATATGTTTAAGCTCGATGCTCATTGCTCGCGCGTCTTGGGGCGGCTTTGTGGC
>NW_025283754.1:0-1166 GCF_018294505.1 Triticum aestivum
GTCTCCACGCCGCGCCACCCTGTCCAGAAGCTCCGCCGTCCTCTACTCCTTCGAGCTAACCGAGCCCCGAGCGCTCGCGTGCCTCGAAGCCGCCGCACCGACCTCGCCCGAGCTCGCCGTCGCCGGAGATCCCTTTCAACGCCGTCGCTGCCTCAGCTCGTCCCCGACCCTGCCGGTGGCCTCTACGGGAGCGCTGTGAGCCTAGCTACTCCCCCGACCCTCTCTCTCTCATTCCCGAGCCGTGTAGCCACCGCACGAGGATCACACGCCCGCACCGTCGCGGACCTCGTCGCCGACGTGTTTCCGGCCACACTCCGGCCACAAGATGGTGTCCATCTTACTCACCGAGTTCCGCAGCACCTAGCCAGCCACTCCCCGAGCCTCACCGACCCCTCTAGCGCCAAGTTCACCTTCGGCCGAACCCCGGTGGCCGCCAAAGTCGTCGCCGGCGCCAACTCCGGCCACCCCGACCCCAACAGGCTCCGCCAAGAGCTGCGGGTTGTCCTCAGCTCCACTCCGGTGGCCTCCGCGGTCCATTTGGTGGCCGAAATGGCCAAAACCACTCCCGCCGCCGCGTCGGGCTCGCCGGCGACTAAACGCCGGCGGCCGACTTTGACTTTGACCACGGGTGGGCCCTGGTTGACTCCCCTGAGTCAATGACAGGTGGGGCCCAGCCCTGTTAATTAAACAAGATTAGTTTTAATTAAGTTTTAATTAAAATAATCACCCTGACATGCGGGACCCACTGTCAGGTTTGACCCAGACCTGTTCCGTTGACCTGCTGACGTCACACTGACGTCAGGCTGACGCAGTAATTGATTTTCTGGATTTAAATTAAATCAGGAAATTCCAGAATATTATTTAAACTTCAAAAATTCATAACTTTTATTCTGTAACTCCAAATTGGACAAATTATATATGAAAAATGATCAGAAAAATCCAATCTATCCATCTGTACTATTTTCATGCATGATCAAACAAGTTAAATTGATGTTTTAAGCAGAACAAGAAAAGGCACTTTAAAAGGCCATATTTGAATTTGGAATTTGAATCTTTGATTCAAATTTGTTCAAACCCTTCTGGCTTTAGTTGCATTAGCCCAACACACTCATATTGCCATGTTTCATGCATGCATCATATTGTTGCACATTGTTTGGTGATGCTTG
>NW_025283755.1:0-1166 GCF_018294505.1 Triticum aestivum
CCAAACAGCCCCAAGTGCGCAAGTACGAGAGTGTCGTCCTTCTCTTTGCCCATTTCTCATAGGGAGTGATCTCACTATCCTTTGTCGGAACTTTATTCAGGACATGACATGCCGTCAATATAGCCTCCCCCCACCATGCCTTGGATAAACTCGATGTATCTAACATGGCGTTAACCAAATCAGTTAGAGTACGGTTTTTCCGCTCGGCAACCCCGTTTGACTGGGGTGAATAGGGAGGCGTCCTCTCATGAATAATGCCGTGTTCCGCACAGAAGGAATCAAACTCACTCGAGAAGTACTCTCCACCACGATCTGACCGGACTCGTTTAATTTTCTTTTCAAGTTGATTTTCAACTTCTGCCTTATAGATTTTAAAGTAGTGGAGAGCCTCATCTTTAGTATTTAACAGATACACATAGCAATATCTAGTGGAATCATCTATCAATGTCATGAAGTATCTCTTTCCACCTTTAGTCAACACACCATTCATCTCACAAAGATCAGAATGTATGAGTTCTAATGGTGCCAGGTGTCTCTCCTCCGCGGCCTTATGAGGCTTGCAAGGTTGCTTAGCTTGCACACATGAAAGGCACTTAGAACCTTTGGCTAAAGTGAAACTCGGGATTAAATCCAACTTGGCTAGCCGCGTCATAACACCAAAACTTATGTGACAAAGACGTGAATGCCAAACTTCAGATTCATTAACATTCGAATGAATATGGTTCACGACTTTATTACAAAAATCTGCGAGGGAAAGGCGGAACATCCCTCCGCTCTCATAACCTTTTCCAACAAAGAGTCCATATTTTGTAACAACTAATTTATTAGACTCGAAAACCAACTTAAACCCTTCTCTACATAGAAGGGAGCCACTAACGAGGTTCTTCTTGATGGCGGGGACATGCTGCACGTTCTTCAGCTGCACGATCCTTCCCGAAGTAAACTTCAGATCGACCGTGCCAACACCATGAACAGAAGCACTCGCGCCATTCCCCATCAATACGGACCCGTGACCTGTGGCCTGGTAAGAAGTGAACAATGAAATGTCAGCACACACATGAACACCTGCACCTGTGTCCACCCACCAATCGTTGGGTTGAAACACTGAAAAAACAGTAAATAAATTACCGTACCCAGATGCACCATTCTCATTGTTGCCCACAATC
>NW_025283756.1:0-1166 GCF_018294505.1 Triticum aestivum
CCGTAACTAAAGGAAGATGTTGTTCCCAAGATGGGCTAACAAGAATCCTATCTAGTTTTACATACAAGGGGTCGTCCTGGTTATTAGACCAAGTAAAGCTCCTCCGTGAGAGCTCTAACTCTTGTAGCCCCCAATGTTCGATGATGGAATTAAATTAAAAAGACCAAAAAAGGAGTTTTTTAGCTCTACTTCTCTCATTGATCCTCCTAATTATATTAAAATCACCACCAATAACAAGGTGCAATTTATTATGACCTAACATATGGACAAAATCGATCAGGAAGTCCTTCTTGTCTTTGGTATGAGCAGCCCCGTACGCATTGATCAAAGTCCACTTGAAACCCGATCTCTTATCCATAACGATCATTCTGGTAAAAAACCTACTAGCAGTGCACGTGTCGACCTCAAACAGGTCCTCCCTGACACCCATGAGGAGCCCACCCGAGGCTCCTACATAAGGTTGCCGAAGCCAAATGAAAGTAAAACTGCCACCGATACTAGCTAACCAAGGATCTGAAAAATCAGTTTTCTTAGTCTCCTGAATACAAATAAACTCTAAAGCGAGATAACGGCCACGTGTCATCGTTAGTATAAACCGAGTGCCTAACTGAGCCACACGGTTTAAATATACACCGAGTGCCTGCATGAGCCACACGGTTTATATATAAACCGAGTGCCCACGAGCGCTACACGGTTTAAATATAAACCGAGTGCCCACGAGCGCTACACGGTTTAAATATAAACCGAGTGCCCACGTGCCGCACGGTTTAAATATAAACCTAGTGTCTGCACGAGCTGCACGGTTATAAGCCGGGTGCCTTTGTACACGGCTTATAGGACATCCGCTGTTAAACATATCCTATAAGCCGGGTGCCTGCATCTGGAACACTCGGCTTATACAGCTCCCCGTGGCATAATATGCCTATAAGCCGGGTGCCATGTCCCTGGGACACTCGGTTTATATGCCAAATAGCATTTTTTTTCCTGCATGCTTCAGCGAGCAGCAGCAAGATGGCTTATATATCCAGCAATATATTGATCGATCCAGCAAGCAAAATGACCAACAATATATATCCAGCAATATATTGATCCAGCAAGCAAAGTGACCAACAATATATATCTGGTGGGATTTGTCCTGAAAATAAGTAAGAAAAACATAGAAAATG
>NW_025283757.1:0-1166 GCF_018294505.1 Triticum aestivum
CCTCAGCTCCACTCCGGTGGCCTCCGCGGTCCATTTGGTGGCCGAAACGACCAAAACCACTCTCGCCGCCGCGCTAATGGTCGCCGCCGGCCAGAACTCCGGCGGGCTGACGTGGCCTAGTTAATTAGTCACTAACCCCCCACCTACTGACGCTGACAAGTGGGCCCCAGGGCTTAGTCAAAGCTAACCAGCCCGGGTCAACGCGGGATTAGCCCCTGTGTCACTGACGTGTGGACCCCACACGTCAGGTTTGACCCGAGCCAGCCCTGTTGACCTGCTGATGCCACTGTGACGTCAGGCTGACGCAGTAATTGAATTTCTGGATTTAATTTAAATCAGGAAATTCCAGAATATTAATTAAACTTCAAAAATTCATAACTTTTATTCTGTAACTCCAAATTGGACAAATTATATATGAAAAATGATCAGAAAAATTCAATCTATCCATCTGTACTACTTTCATGCATGATCAAACAAGTTAACTTGATATTTTAAGCAGAACAAGAAAAGGCACTTTAAAAGGCCATATTTGAATTTGGAATTTGAATCTTTGATTCAAATTTGTTCAAACACTTCTGGCTTTAGTTGCATTAGCCCAACACACTCATATTGCCATGTTTCATGCATGCATCATATTGTTGCACATTGTTTGGTGATGCTTGTATATCGATGTCCTTGCGACAGGTTCTGTTCCCGAGGAGTACCGTGATTACCCTAACGAAGAACCGTATCCGTGCATCGAACCATCAGGCAAGCAACCAACCATTTGATCATATCGATACAATCCCATGTTCTCGCTCCTGCTCTCTTTTACTGCATTAAGACAACGCGATTCAAACTGCTGTGTGCTACGGTAGTTGAACCCATTTCCTCTGCATGACCTGTCATTGCCACAGTAACTAGATGAAACCCACTAGCATGTGTAGGAGTTGATTGAGCCCTATGTATGTGTTGTTCCTACCTTGCTATGCCTGCTATGCTTAGAGTTGTGTCAGGTCTGGTTCATCTGGGTGATGGGCTAGAGTGAAATGATTATGTCGGTAATGAGAGTGGTGTGGTGAACACGATTTGGTAAAGGTATCGATGAGAGGCCATGTAGGAGTACATGGTGGGTTGTTTCATTGAAGCCGACCTTAAGCACTGAGATCTGTATGTGTGATTTAAGA
>NW_025283758.1:0-1166 GCF_018294505.1 Triticum aestivum
GACCCTGAAAATGAAAAGCCCTACAATGAACTCTCAAAAGGTTGAAAGTTGGCATGGTATCATCATTTCACCCACATAGAATGTGCTAAAAAGTTGAGAGGGTTACGGCAAAACATGGATGCACTTCGTGTACAAAACGAACAATCTCTTTCGAAGTATCAGGCTTTCATATGGAAACTCGTGTGTTACAAAGGGATTTCAATTTTTTGAAATTACTTGAACTCGAGACTTTTTGTGTGTTCAGAATGCACCATTCAAAGCCACATCATCAATTCTCAAACCTTTCTGACTTCATTTGTTATTTTTCATGCATTTACTGATTTTTTGAGCTATATGACCCTGAAAATGAAAAGCTCTACAAATGAACTCCCAAAAGGTTGAAAGTTGGCAGGGTATCATCATTTGACCCACATAGAATGTGCTAAAAAGTTGAGAGGGTTACGGCGAAACATGGATGCACTTCGTGTACAAAACGAACAATCTCTTTCGAAGTATCTGGCTTTCATACGGAAACTCGTGTGTTACAAAGGATCTCATTTTTTTGAGCTATATGACACTGAAAATGAAAAGCACTACAAATGAACTCTGAAAAGGTTGAAAGATGGCACGGTATCATCATTTCACCCACATAGAATGTGCTAAAAAGTTGTGAGGGTTACGGCAAAAAATGGATGCACTTCATGTAAAAAACGGACAATCTCTTTCGAAGTATCCCGGTTTTATACGGAAACTCGTTTGTTACATAGGGATTTGTTTTTTTTAACTTATTTGAACTCCAGACTTTGTGTGTGTTCAAAATGCACCATTCAAAGCCACATCATCAATTTTAAACCCTTTCTATGTTCATTTGTTACTTTTCATGCATTTACTTATTTTTTTAGCTATATGACCCTGGAAATGAAAAGCACTACAATTGAACTCTGAAAAGGTTGAAAGTTGGCATGGTATCATCATTTCACCCACATAGAATGTGCTGAAAAGTTGAGAGGGCTACGACAAAAACTGGATGCACTTCGTCTACAAAACGGGCAATCTCTTTCGAAGTATCAGGGTTTCATACGGAAACTCGTTTGTTACAAAGGGATTTCAATTTTTTGAAATTACTTGAACTCGAGACTTTTTGTGTGTTCAAAATGCACCATTCAAAGCCGCATCATCAATTCTCA
>NW_025283759.1:0-1166 GCF_018294505.1 Triticum aestivum
CATTTCGTGGACTATTACTCACTGTTTTGGGATCCCAGAGCGACTTTTATGGTTGCTGAACCCCAAGGTGCGCTTACGTATCGTTCATCAACACTCACCTCTTTGACGATTCTGACCCGTTTCACAGACTATTACTCTCCGTTTTGGGGTAAGGAGCAATTTCCATGGTTACTGAACCCCGAGGTGCGCTTACGTGCAGGTCATTAACACTCGCTGTTTTGGCAGATTCTGGCCCGTTTCGTGGACTACTACTCACCAATTTGGGGTCCCAGAGCGATTTTTATGGTTGCCGAAGCCCAAGGTGTGCTTACGTGTCGTTCATGAACACTCGCCATTTTGGCCGATTCTGGCCCGTTTCATGGGCTATTACTCATTGATTTGGGGTTTCGGAGCGATTTTATGGTTACTGAACCCTAATGTGCGCTTACGTGTAGGTCATTAACTCTCACAATTTTCGCTGATTCTTGCCTGTTTCGTGGACTATTAATCACTATTTTGGGGTCCCGAAGCGATTTTAATGGTTGCTGAACTCCAAGATGCGCTTACGTGTCATTCATCAACACTCTCCTTTTTGCTCGATTCTGGCCCGTTTCATGGGCTATTACTCACCATTTTGGGTTCCCTGTGTGATTTCCTTGCTTGTTGAACTACAAGGTCCTATTACGTGCAGGTCATCGACACTCGCCGTTTTGGCTGATTCGACCCGTCTCATGGGCTATTGCTCACCTTTCTGAGGTCGTGGAGCGATTTCCACGATTAATGATCCCCGAGGTGCGTTTACGTGTAGATCATCAACACTTGCAGTTTTGACCGATTTTGGCGCATTTTGTGGACTATTACTCACCATTTTGAGGTCTTGTAGCGATTTCCATGATTGATGAACCTCGGTGTGCATTTATCTATCGGTCATCAACACTCGCAGGTTTGGCCGATTCTGGCCCGTTTCATGGACTATTACTGACCGTTTTGGGGTCCCGAAGCGATTTTCTTGGTTTATAGACCCCAAGGTGCGCTTACGTGCATGACATTAACACTCGCCATTTTGGCCGATTCTGGCCCATTTCGTGGACTATTACTCACTGTTTTGGGATCCCAGGGCGACTTTTATGGTTGCTGAACCCCAAGATGCGCTTACATGTCATTCATCAACACTCTCCGTTTTGCCC
>NW_025283760.1:0-1166 GCF_018294505.1 Triticum aestivum
AAAATGCACCATTCAAAGCCACATCATCATTTTTCAATCCTTTCTTACTTCATTTGTTATTTTTCATGCATTTAGTAATTATTTTGAGCTATAAGACCCTAAAATTGAAAAGCATTTCAAATGAACTCTGAAAAGGTTGAAAGTTGGCATGATATCATCATTTCATCCACATAGCATGTGCAAGAAAGTTGAGAGGGTTACGGCAAAAACTGGATGCACCTCGTGTACAAAACGGACAATCTCTTTCAAAGTATCAGGATTTCATCCGGAAACTTGTCTGTTACAAAGGGATTTCATTTTTTAAAACTTATTCGAGCTCCTGACTTTTTGTGTGTTCAAAATGCACCATTCAAAGCCAGATCATCATTTTTCAATCCTTTCTGACTTCATTTGTTATTTTTCATGCATTTACTAATTATTTTGAGCTATAAGACCCTAAAATTTAAATGCATTTCCAATGAACTCTGAAAAGGTTGAAAGTTGGCATGATATCATCATTTCATCCACACAGCATGTGCAAGAAAGTTGAGACGGTTACGGCAAAAACTGGATGCACTTCGTGTACAAAACGAACAATCTCTTTCAAAGTATCAGGATTTCATCCAGAAACTCGTCTGTTACAAAGGGATTTCATTTTTTAAAACCTATTTGAACTCCTGACTTTTTGTGTGTTCAAAATGCACCATTCAAAGCCACATCATCAGTTTTCAATCCTTTCTGACTTCATTTGTTATTTTTCATGCATTTACTAATTATTTTGAGCTATAAGAACCTAAAATTGAAAAGCATTTCAAATGAACTCTGAAAAGGTTGAAACTTGGCATGATATCATCATTTCATCCACATAGCCTGTGCAAGAAAGTTGAGACGGTTACGGCAAAAACTGGATGCACTTCGTGTACAAAACGAACAATCTCTTTCAAAGTATCAGGATTTCATCCAGAAACTCGTCTGTTACAAAGGGATTTCATTTTTTAAAACCTATTTGAACTCCTGACTTTTTGTGTGTTCAAAATGCACCATTCAAAGCCACATCATCATTTTTCAATCCTTTCTGACTTCATTTGTTATTTTTCATGCATTTACTAATTATTTTGAGCTATAAGACCCTAAAATTCAAAAGCATTTCAAATGAACTCTGAAAAGGTTGAAACTTGGCATGATAT
>NW_025283761.1:0-1166 GCF_018294505.1 Triticum aestivum
GCTGTGATGCGGTAGGCACGTGGCACGGTGTACCGGGCGCCCGTTTGGTGTCTCGGGAACCCTGTTCACATCGTTTGGGGCTGTGAGCGAAACTCCGGCCGGATCTCCTCATGGATGGAACCCGAATAGGCGATAAACCTGGACTAGAGACTTAGGTGATTAGGTAGGTCGTGGCCGACACCCACGTTGGGCTTCCGCTTGAAGGTTGCCGAGTACATGTCGTGTAAACGGCGGTAAGTGGTGAGAGCGTGTGTGAAGAAGTACACCCCTGCAGGGTTAACCTAATCTATTCGAATAGCCGTGTCCACGGAAAAGGACCTCTGGGTTGCTTATATCAGTTCATAGACAAGTGAAAGTGGATACTCTAAAATACGCAAGATAAGCGTGAGTGCTATGGATGGCGTTCTCGTAGGGAGACGGGAGCGGATCCATAGTGGTGTATTGATATGGTGAATATGTGGACTCGTGTGCGCCACCTCAAAAGAGTTACATTGTAGTCGTAGTTTAGGATAGCCACCGAGTCAAAGCTGGCTTGCTGCAGTTAAACCCCACCATCCCTTTGTTGATAATGATGCATATGTAGTTAGTTCTGATGTAAGTCTTGCTGGGTACATTTGTACTCACGTTTGCCTATTTTATGTTTTTGCAGAGAGACTTCAGTCTCACTAGTATTTCCGCGTGGTCTTTGACGTTTAGCTTGTTACCTCAGCTATGATCTTGTGCCTCGGCAGGATTTGGTAGATAGTCAGGCTTCTCAGCCTTTTTCATTTATAGATGTCTGTACTCAGACATGATAGCTTCCGCTTGTGCTTGATTTGTATGCTCTGAATGTTGGGTCATGAGACCCATGTTTGTAATATCTCGCTCCTCGGAGCCTATTGAATAGATTACTTGAGTCATAGAGTCATGTTGTGATGCCATGTTGTATTTGCACATATCGAGCATATTGTGTGTATGTTATTGAAATGCTTGGTATGTGTGGGATCTGACCATCTAGTTGTTTATCTTTAGTAGCCTCTCTTACGGGGAAATGTCTCCTAGTGTTTCCACCGAGCCATGGTAGCTTGCTACTGCTCCAGAACACTTAGGCTGGCCGGCATGTGTCCTTCTTCGTTCCTGTGTCTGTCCCTTCGGGGAAATGTCACGCGGTGAATACCGGAGTCCTG
>NW_025283762.1:0-1166 GCF_018294505.1 Triticum aestivum
GTCGGGATACCCATAACTACTCCCACGTAGATGGTTAGTGCGTATAGGCTCGTAGCCAGACTCAGATCAAATACCAAGATCTCGTTAAGCGTGTTAAGTGTCCGCGAACGCCGAACAGGGCCAGGCCCACCTGTCTCCTAGGTGGTCTCAACCTGCCCTGTTGCTCCGCCACAAAGTAACAGTCGAGGGCCGTCGGGAACCCAGGCCCACCTCTACCGGGATGGAGCCACCTGTCCTTTCAGCCCCCTCGTCAGAATCACTTGCGGGTACTCAATGAGCTGACCCGACTTTAGTCACCATCTGTATAGTATGTATGTAAGTATAGTATATACCCGTGATCACCTCCCAAGTGATCACGGCCCGATAGTATAGCAAGGCAGACTGACAAGAATGTAGGGCCAATGATGATAAACTAGCATCCTATACTAAGCATTTAGGATTGCAGGTAAGGTATCAACAAATGTAGCGACAATGTCAGGCTATGCATCAGAATAGGATTAACGAAAGCAGTAACATGCTACACTACTCTAATGCAAGAAGTATAGAGGAGAATAGGCGATATCTGGTGATCAAGGGGGGGGGGCTTGCCTGGTTGCTCTGGCAAGAGAGAGGGGTCGTCAACTCCGTAGTCGAACTGGTCAGCAGCAGCGTCGGTCTCGTAGTCTACCGGAGAGAAGAGGGGGAATAAATAATGAATACAGAGCAAACAAAGCATCACAAAATATAACAAGGCAATACGCGGTGTTCGGTGTGCCCTAACGCGGTAGTAGGTGATACCGGTGAAGGGGGGAAAACATCCGGGAAAGTATTCCCGGTGTTTTGTGTTTTCGGGCAGAGGAGCCGGAGGGGGAAAGTTGCGGGTTCGATAGGTTAGGGGGGTGTGGCGGACGAACGGACTGCGTATCCGGATTCGTCTCGTCGTTCTGAGCAACTTCCATGTACAAAGTTTTTCGATCCGAGCTACGGTTTACCTTATATTAATTTTAAAAGCTTTAAATCATTTTTAGGATTTATTTAATTAATTTAATCAACATTATCCAGAATAGTGCCTGCTGACGTCATCATGATGTCAGCATGACGTCAGCAGTTGACTTGGTCAACCTGACAGGTGGGTCCCACCGGTTAGGGATTGTTTAGCTAATTAACAATTAGGGTAACTATTTATT
>NW_025283763.1:0-1166 GCF_018294505.1 Triticum aestivum
AAATGGGATCGAGCGTGTTGGGCTATGTGGTGCACCCCTGCAGGGAAGTTAATCTATTCGAATAGCCGTGATCTTCGGTAACAGGACGACTTGGAGTTGTACCTTGACCTTATGACAACTAGAACCGGATACTTAATAAAACACACCCTTCCAAGTTCCACAGACAACCCGGTGATCGCTTTTCCGCAGGGCGACGAGGAGAGGATTGCCGGGTAGGGTTATGCTATGCGATGCTACTTGGAGATGCTGCTTGGATATGCTACTTGAAGATGCTACTTGGAGGACTTCAATCTACTCTCTCCTACATGCTGCAAGACGGAGGCTGCCAGAAGCGTAGTCTTCGACAGGATTAGCTATCCCCCTTTTATTCTGGCATTCTGCAGTTCAGTCCACTGATATGGCCTCCTTACACATATACCCATGCATATGTAGTTTAGTTCCTTGCTTGCGAGTACTTTGGATGAGTACTCACGGTTGCTTTCTCCCCCCCTTTTCCCCCTTTCCTTTCTTTCTGGTTGTTGCAACCAGATGCTGGAGTCCAGGAGCCAGACGCCACCGTTGACGACGACCCCTACTACACCGGAGGTGCCCCTACTACGTGCAGCTCGTTGACGACGACCAGGAGTAGTTAGGAGGATCCCAGGCAGGAGGCCTGCGCCTCTTTCGATCTGTATCCCAGTTTGTGCTAGCCATCTTATGGCAACTTGTTTAACTTATGTCTGTACTCAGATATTGTTGCTTCCGCTGACTCGTCTATGATCGAGCACTTGTATTCGAGCCCTCGCGGCCCCTGGCTTGTATTATGATGCTTGTATGACTTATTTATGTTTTGGAGTTGTGTTGTGATATCTTCCCGTGAGTCCCTGATCTTGATCGTACACATTTGCGTGCATGATTAGTGTACGGTCAAATCGGGGGCGTCACAAGTTGGTATCAGAGCCGACTGCCTGTAGGAATCCCCCTTCCAACTCCTTGGCCGAAGTCGAGTCTAGACTTTACAAAACTTTTACTAATCTGGCTGTGCGGCCCATGGGCCCACGTCGCCATTGGGTGGTACTAGGATCTTTTACTCCTCGACCTTTACTCTGGGATTCTGAACTCTCTTCTATTCGGGTTAAACGATTTTTTTACAAAAATCTAACTTTAGGTTCTCGAAAATACTTTCT
>NW_025283764.1:0-1166 GCF_018294505.1 Triticum aestivum
ACTGGTTATGCTTTGGTTTGGTGGAGTGAATATTGTCGGTTACACCCTGATTATATACCTACTACTTGGGATGATTTGAAACTTGCCATGCGACATACTTTCGTCCCTGCTTATTATACTCATGACATGATTAAGAAGTTGCAACACTTAAAACAAGGTAGTGAAACTGTAACAAAATATTATGATGATTTACAAACTACCTTGTTGCATTCCTCTTTAGAAGAAAGTGAAGATGATTTTATGGATAGATTTTGGGGAGGATTAAACCGTGATATTCAAGAGATACTAATTCATGAAGAGTGTTATCCTATGGACCATTTGTTTCATCTTGCTTGCAAAGCTGAACAGGAAATAAAACGACGTGTTGGCCACGAGGAGAACAAGCGCACGGTGCACATTCCAAGAGTTGATATGATTGTTCCTTCAACTACTAGGCATACTATGATAACCACATCCGTTGTTGTCAGGACTACATCACCTCCACCATGTGACACATCGCCCCCGAGAGTGGCTACATCATCTGAGTTGATCATAAGAGGTAATGACAAAGGTACTGATCTTCCATCTCTACATGAGAATGATGAATGCCTTGTCAATTTGAATGCACCATCTGATGAGCTACCCACTACTTTGATCACACCACCTATTTTAGAGGACTACGTTGATAATTTGACTTTGCCATGTGATCAAACAATTGAAATACCAACAATTTTGAGTGCACCTATTGAATTAACTATTGATGCAAAAGAACCAATGTTTAATCATTTTGATATGACCTCTAATCTTGGTGATGATTCTGTGTTGAATGACTTATTGCATGTTTGCTTATTTAAGCATGTTGTAGCATGTAAATTTGATGCAAGTAAGGTTTATTCACCAATGTTGGGATGGTTTAATGATGAACATTGTCAATCTTTTGAAATGAATAAGAGCTTCACTTATATGTGCAAACTGAGTTGCAATATTTTCATGCCTTCTACTTCTTGTGCTAATTTTTTGGCTTTAGATTTTATGAACTATGCAAGTTACTCATCTATTCATGTGTCATATATGCAAAAATCAAGGGAAGTAAAAATGGATGACATATACATATACAACATGTACACATTGTCTCTTTTGTTAGCCACATTTCAGATTAAGCAACGCCGAGGACGGCTTTATTTTCA
>NW_025283765.1:0-1166 GCF_018294505.1 Triticum aestivum
CCGTCCGCTTTTGACCCTTTCCCAGCGCAAAGGTGGGTCGCGTTTGCGGCCGAAAGGGCACGCGTGGGCGTCGCATGGCGCATGCCCATGTCCTCCCCTGGCCCGCCTGTCGGGGATACATGCACCCCTTTTTCAATTCCCCTCCTCCCACTCTAGCAGCACCCCCCCTGCCCCGCCCTAGCCGCCGCCACTGCCGCCATTTTTCTCGGTTGTGTGCTGTCCAGCGCGGCTGCGAAGCCCAGGCCCCTCCCCTTTTGCAGCCCTCGTTTCTCGACGTCTGGAGCTGTCCACCCTCGGCCACCTAATTTCAGCTCATCCGGCAGCCGAACTTGGAGCGGATCTGCCCCGATTTGAGCTCACCCCGGCTACCGGAGGCCAGGCCTTGCCATGGACTGGCTGGGTAACAAACCGCAAAGCCCCGACAAGGCCTCCAGGCCACGTGCAGGTACTGACTCCGTCTCTAGCCGCGCCGGTTCGCCGGCAAATACACGAGCAGCCGTCGTCCGGGCTCGGTGCTGGCGCAAAGGCTCGTGAGTGCACCATTGCCGCTCATAAAGTGCGACAACTGTCCACGAGAAGGTCTTGCGCCGCGTATCTACAATGCCTGAACATCCCGGATGGGTGTTCGCCGAGTGCGCAAACGATGGGGTATGTGTTAGTTTAGCTGCGGTTGTGCTCTCACATTCGGCTCGTTTTGCTTACACTCATATATGTATTGTGTAGGATGGATGCAACTTTTGGTATTGAGAAGAAGAATACATCAATCTATTGATAGATCGCCATTTAATAGATGCTCGTGCACCTGTTGCTAAAATAGAGGCCAGAGATGAGACTAGATGCCAGAATCAACGTCTACTTCTTTAGATTCGAAGAAGAAAGAAGCACGCAAGCTCGAGACTCCGTAGATCAACAATGAATGCGTCGAGAAGGCACTAATCCAACTATCGGGAGCAGTTATAGAAGTTGGATATCTTCTAAAATGTCTTCTTGTAGTTTTGGCTTTATTTGGTCTTGCTATTCTAGTCAATATTTGGTTTTCTCTTGGTCCAAGTTGCCCTTCGGTTCATTCCCTTCTATTTGCAGATGACCTTTTGGTTTGTGGTCAGGCCACCCTTCATGAAGCTCAGACTATGGCGAATCTTATTCAGCAATTTTGTGATCTCTCT
>NW_025283766.1:0-1166 GCF_018294505.1 Triticum aestivum
CGGCACCCGGAGGGGGGAAACGGACGCGTCGAGTCTACACGGAGTGGATGTAGCTGTGGGCCTGGCCCGGATGTTGCTCCAAAGTGTTCCTATGGGCCGACCTAACACAACCGGGTGGAGAGGTCCACTGGTCAAAGCCCGTCCGTGCAAAGTCAAAGGGCTAGATCCCGTGGTCAAACGCTACAGGGTTAGGCGGGACGCGGGCCCTGGGGGGGTAGCAATGCCACCGGAGCGTCGTACCGGGCCCTCATACATGCGGGGTGGTGTTGTGGCATGTCTGAAGAGGCGGCACGCGTCTCCGGGTTGTGGCCCCCCTCACGGACGGCAATGAAACGGTGGTAGACGTTCTGCGGTAACGATGCAGCGTGAATATTATTAAATACTTGGAGCGCGATAAAATCATGAGTTTTTTACACAACGTGGGCACATGTGCTATAGGACTGATGGTAATTTTTCATAATTTTTTGTGATGGAGAAGTATCTGAACACTTCCCTCTACGCGGATTGCTATTCGCACGTCTACGACTGTGGCCGGCGGCCTTCGGGGGGTAGCATACCGTAAAATCTTGCGTAGGCGGCCTCTCACAAGTCTGGAAGTGTTGAGGCGGTTGCAAACGCCCAGCACGCGTCTCCGGTGCGTGCCCCCCCTCACGGATGGCGCCGCCGCCGGCACCCGGAGGGGGGAAACGGACGCGTCGGGTCTACACGGAGTGGATGTAGCTGTGGGCCTGGCCCGGATGTTGCTCCAAAGTGTTCCTATGGGCCGACCTAACACAACCGGGTGGAGAGGTCCACTGGTCAAAGCCCGTCCGTGCAAAGTCAAAGGGCTAGATCCCGTGGTCAAACGCTACAGGGTTAGGCGGGACGGGGGCCCTGGGGGGTAGCAATGCCACCGGAGCATCGTACCGGGCCCTCATACATGCGGGGTGGTGTTGTGGCATGTCCGAAGAGGCGGCACGCATCTCCGGGTTGTGGCCCCCCTCACGGACGGCAATGAAACGGTGGTAGACGTTCTGCGGTAACGATGCAGCGTGAATATTATTAAATACTTGGAGCGCGATAAAATCATGAGTTTTTTACACAACGTGGGCACATGTGCTATAGGACTGATGGTAATTTTTCATAATTTTTTGTGATGGAGAAGTATCTGAACACTTCCCTCTACG
>NW_025283767.1:0-1166 GCF_018294505.1 Triticum aestivum
GGAGCGACGATCACCGCCATTGTGCCTACCTTGATCCAGGGGATTAGTGCGTGGATTGCGGGCGGCCAACAGGGGCCGCCCCCGATTCCTAGCTTCACGGCCAGCAACTCGCAGAACGCGATGGCGGGGCCATTGGTGTCTCCGGCGGAGGCGGCATTGGTGTCTCCGACGCCGGCACGGGAGCTTAATGCACCCGGGTGTACGCCGGCCGGCACCTCTGCAGCAAGCGGCCCCTCCGTCAACTGCACGCCCGCCGTTGGCGGTGCCTCGACATTAGCCGAGCTCGACGCCATCATCACGGTAACTAATTAAGCCTCTCTCGGCCGAGGACTTCATCTCCTTGCCTTTGACTGGGCATCCCTAACGCCCTACATGTTTTCGCAGGGCGCCGCCGATGTTCCGTGCACTCTCCTGCACTTCGTGAACAACCAGTTGGTCGATGTCGCCAAGGGCAAAATCGTTCAACCAGGCAACCCCTTGTTCCACGGTACCCAGATGCCACCCAACTTGTTTAGGGTTCAACTGGTTCGGGTGCTGCCAGGCTGCGACGAGGTGTTACCTCCGATTCGACCCATCGGGGCCGACGATGATGACGTGATGAACCTCAGCGCCTGCCTGAGCTGGCCCCTGCTTTGGCCGAAGAGCCAGATTCGTTTGGGGGCGGGGGACACCACCCCAAAGACAACACCGCCAGTCATGCCGGCGCCAAGTCGGCCCCATGGCAAGACCGCCGCAACGGTGCCGGACATCCCTATGCCACTGGATCCAAACATGCATATGGCACAGGATCAGAACGACGACGACGACGATACATTTGCCAACGTCGATCAGTACTTTGCCGATCATGGGGACGGTGGCGACTTCATGGGGCCTCCTTCTCAAGAACCCAACCCAACAAAAGACGTGTGCGATCTAGCTGGTACCGCGGAGAAGCCAAGTTGCAACAGGCGTCGTCTGCAGTTCAGCTCTCAGGAGACGCCTCCAGCTGCCGACTTCACCGAGCCTCAGATAGGCGAGGTGCGAAATATGATCAGCCCCAACACACTCAAGAAGGCGGTCTGTGAGCAGAACTCGGTCCCATTACAGGAGATCAAGAAGAAGGCACGCAAAAGAAAGACTAACAAGGGTGCGGGCCAGCCGGCACCGAGTACGATCCGTGCTCAGGA
>NW_025283768.1:0-1166 GCF_018294505.1 Triticum aestivum
TTTTTTTTCTGTTATTTAAATATTCCAGAAATTCAAATAAACTTTGAAAATTCATATCTTTTAAACCGTAACTCGGATGAAAATGATTTCTATATGAAAGTTGCTCAGAACGACGAGACGAATCCGAATACGCAGTCCGTTCATCCACCACACCTCCCTAACCTATCGAACTAGCAACTTTCCCCCTCCGGTCCGTCTGTCCGAAAACGCGAAACATCGGGAATACCTCCCGGATGTTCCCCCCCTTCACCGGTACCACCTACTGTCGCGATAGGACACCCCTAGCACCGCTCATTGTCATGTCACGCATCGTCATGCTTATGTTTGCATTGTATTTACTGTTTCTTCCCCCTCTTCTCTCCGGTAGACTACGAGACCGACACTGCTGCTGCCCAGTTCGACTACGGAGTCGACGACCCCTCCTACTTGCCAGAGCAACCAGGCAAGCCCCCCCCTTGATCACCAGATATTGCCTACTCTACTCTCTACTACTTGCATTAGAGTAGTGTAGCATGTTACTACTTTCGATATCCTATTCTGATGCATAGCCTATCCTTGCTACTACTGTTGTTACCTTTACCTGCAATCCTACATGCTTAGTCTAGGATGCTAGATTTCCATCAGTGGCCCTACATTCTTGTCCGTCTGCTGTGCTATACTATCGGGCCGTGATCACCTGGGCGGTGAACACGGGCATATACTTATATACTATATACATGGCACATGTGATGATTAAAGTCGGGTCGGCTCGTAGGAGTACCCGCAAGTGGATCTTTGTGGCGGAGCGACAGGGCAGGTTGAGACCGCCTAGGTGAGAGGTGGGCCTGGCCCTGGTCGGCGTTCGCGGATACTTAACACGCTTAACGAGATCTTGGTATTTGATCTGAGTCTGGCCATTTGGTCTATACGCACTAACCATCTACGTGGGAGTAGTTATGGGTATCCCGACGTCGTGGTATCAGCCGAAGCTCTTTTGACGTCAGCGACTGAGTGGCGCGCGCCGTGTTGGACCGCTTTGACGTAACCGCCGTGATCGTGTGGGTTGCTAGGTCTGCTCGCGGCCGCGTTCGCAACGTGCAGGTGTGCATAGGGCGATGGGCCCAGACCCCTGCGCGCATAGGTTTAGACCGGCGTGCTGACCTCTCTGTTGAGCCTAGGTGGGGCTG
>NW_025283769.1:0-1166 GCF_018294505.1 Triticum aestivum
CCCGGGACCGTTTGCGCCTTTTGGCTCACGTATATGATAGTGTCGCTAGCATCCATATGATAAAGAGCCCGGGCTGACATGACTAGTCGTAAACCCAAAGTGGCACAGACTTACAGGGACAGGCATCCATGACCCAGCTTCGAACGTGCCGGTCATCAGCAAGTGGGTCCGGGCTGTAGCACTGGGCTAGCAGGACTCCGGTAAACCGGGCTGTAGCGGGCTAACAGGACTCCGGTACTCAAAGCGTGACATTTCCCCGAAGGGACAGACACAGGAACGAAGAAGGACACATGCCGGCCAGCCTAAGTGTTCCAGAGCAGTAGCAAGCTACCATGGCTCAGCGGTAACACTAGGAGACATTTCCCGGTAAGAGAGGCTACTAAAGATAAACAACTAGATAGTCAGATCCCACACATACCAAGCATTTCAATAACATACACACAATATGCTCGATATGTGCAATACAACATGGCATCACAAAATGACTCTACAACTCAAGTAGTTTATTCATTAGGCTCCGAGGAGCGAGATATTACAAACATGGGTCTCATGACCCAACACTCAGAGCATACAAGTCAAAGCACAAGCGGAAGCTATCATGTTTGAGTACAGACATCTATAAATGAAAAAGGCTGAGAAGCCTGACTATCTATCAGATCCTGCCGAGGCACAAGATCGTAGCTGAGGTAACAAGCTAAACGTCGAAGACCACGCGGGAATACTAGTGAGACTGAAGTCTCTCTGCAAAAACATAAAATAGGCAAACGTGAGTACAAATGTACCCAGCAAGACTTACATCAGAACTATCTACATATGCATCATTATCAACAAAGGGGTGGTGGGGTTTAACTGCAGCAAGCCAGCTTTGACTCGGTGGCTATCCTAAACTACGACTGCAATGTAACTCTTTGAGGTGGCGCACACGAGTCCACATATTCACCATATCAATACACCACTATGGATCCGCTCCCGTCTCCCTACGAGAACGCCATCCATAGCACTCACGCTTATCTTGCGCATTTTAAAGTATCCACTTTCACTTGTCTATGAACTGATATAAGCAACCCAGAAGTCCTTTTCCGCGGACACGGCTATTCGAATAGATGATGTTAACCCTGCAGGGGTGTACTTCTTCATACATGTTTCCACCACTTAGCGTCTGCACA
>NW_025283770.1:0-1166 GCF_018294505.1 Triticum aestivum
AGGTACCAAAGTAATCCCGGCAAGGAACACTGGACAGCGGTCAAGAATATCCTGAAGTACCTGAAAAGGACTAAGGAAATGTTTCTCGTTTATGGAGGTGACGAAGAGCTCGTCGTAAAAGGTTATGTCGACGCTAGCTTCGACACAGATCTGGATGACTCTAAGTCACAAACCGGATACGTGTATATTTTGAATGGTGGGGCAGTAAGCTGGTGCAGTTGCAAGCAGAGCGTCGTGGCGGGATCTACATGTGAAGCGGAGTACATGGCAGCCTCGGAGGCAGCACATGAAGCAATATGGGTGAAGGAGTTCATCACCGACCTAGGAGTCATACCCAATGCGTCGGGGCCAATCAAGCTCTTCTGTGACAACACTGGAGCTATTGCACTTGCCAAGGAGCCCAGGTTTCACAAGAAGACAAGGCACATCAAGCGTCGCTTCAACTCCATCCATGAAAATGTTCAAGATGGAGACATAGAGATTTGTAAAGTACATACGGACCTGAATGTAGCAGATCCGTTGACTAAACCTCTCCCAAGAGCAAAACATGATCAACACCAGAATTCCATGGGTGTTCGATTCATCACAATGTAACTAGATTATTGACTCTAGTGCAAGTGGGAGACTGTTGGAAATATGCCCTAGAGGCAATAATAAAAGCATTATTATTATATTTCTTTGTTCATGATAATTATCTTTATTCATGCTATAATTGTGTTATCCGGAAATCGTAATACATGTGTGAATAACAGACACCAACATGTCCCTAGTAAGCCTCTAGTTGACTAGCTCGTTGATCAATAGATAGTCATGGTTTCCTGGCTATGGACATTGGATGTCATTGATAACGGGATCACATCATTAGGATAATGATGTGATGGACAAGACCCAATCCTAAACATAGCACAAGATCGTATAGTTCGTTTGCTAGAGTTTTTGCAATGTCAAAGTATCTCTTCCTTCGACCATGAGATCGTATAACTCCTGGATACCGTAGGAGTGCTTTGGGTGTATCAAACGTCACAACGTAACTGGGTGACTATAAAGGTGCACTACAGGTATCTCCGAAAGTATCTATTGTTTTATATGGATCGAGACTGGGATTTGTCACTCCGTATGACGGAGAGATATCACTGGGCCCACTCAGTAATGCATCATCATAATGA
>NW_025283771.1:0-1166 GCF_018294505.1 Triticum aestivum
GGAGACCCCAACCCTAACCTATTTCTTTCTAGCCTCTCCGAATCTCGAGGACGAGATTCATTTTAAGGGTGGTAGGTTTGTAACATCCCAAAATTCTAAATTTTGGAATGTTATAATAAATAGATAGATTTGATTGATTGTTGATTGATTGTCTGAAAGTGAGTGAATTCGAAACTTTTGAAAGTTAAATGAGAGGGAATAAAAGGACTTTCCCAAACTTTCATATTTGCTTTCTGATCTCCGTGAATTCAAATCCTTTTCAAATACAAAACCCTCGAGAGAAGATGATATGACTTCTTCCATTTAAATTAAATGAAAGGGTATTTGAAAATATTTGAATTTCATTTGGAAAATATTTCCAATTCAGAAACTTTAAGCAACTCAATGATTTTCACGAGAGAAGATAAAATGACTTCTTCAAATTATATGAAATATGAGTTGGGAGTTTCAAAGAACTAAATTCAAAGTTCTTTTGAATTTATTTTCAATTTGGAGTTTTTTTGAGTTTTATTCAAATTATTTTTCTCCAAAAATAAAATATATGGAAATTAGGGTAACATGATTCCCTACAACAGAAAATTGGAGAAAAATTAAATTGAAATCATTTTGGTATTTTTAAAATGATTTTTGTTGGATTTTTATAGACCAGTAGCACTCTTTGTTTTATCTGAATTTGTGTGGATTTTATTTGAAATTATAAAAATGTTCACCGTGTAGAAAATCTTTATCTGAAAATTTTGATATATAATATGCCTATATAATATTTTATTTGCTTTTTTTTATTTTCATTTGTCTGTGTTTAAAAAAAACTCTCCGAACAGTGCCAGGCCGAAGCCCAGCACTGCTCTCTCTCTCTCTCCCCGCGCCAGGCCAGCCGGCCCAGCCCAGCAGCGGCCCAGCGTGCTATCTTTCTCCCCGAGCAGGAGACCGGCCGGCGTACGCCGCCGTCGCCGTCGTGGCCGAGGAGGACTCCTCCTCCTGCCCCTTCCCCAAGTCGGTGCCGCGCCTCCCCTCCGCCCTTAAATACCGGAGCCCCGGATCCCGCCTCCCTCTCCTACCCGCCTCTCGCCGCCACAACCGCCGCCACCGCGGACACCGGAGCCGCCCGCGCCGCGCCCTCTGCTGCCTCGCCGCGCGCCGCCTCGCCTCGCTGCCGCCTCTGCTGC
>NW_025283772.1:0-1166 GCF_018294505.1 Triticum aestivum
AAGTTCAAATATGGTCTTTTAAAGTGCTTTTCCTTGTTCTGCTTAAAACATCAATTTAACTTGTTTGATCATGCATGAAAATAGTACAGATGGATAGATTGGATTTTTCTGATCATTTTTCATATATAATTTGTCCAAATTGGAGTTACAGAATAAAAGTTATGAATTTTTGAAGTTTAAATAATATTCTGGAATTTCCTGATTTAATTTAAATTCAGAAAATCAATTACTGCGTCAGCCTGACGTCAGTGTGACGTCAGCAGGTCAACGGAACAGGTCTGGGTCAAACCTGACAGTGGGTCCCGCATGTCAGGGTGATTATTTTAATTAAAATTTAATTAAAACTAATCCTGTTTAATTAACAGGGCTGGGCCCCACCTGTCATTGACTCAGGGGAGTCAACCAGGGCCCACCCGTGGTCAAAGTCAAAGTCGGCTGCCGGCGTTTAGCCGCCGGCGAGCCCGACGCGGCGGCGGGAGTGGTTTTGGCCATTTCGGCCACCAGAGGGGCCGCGGAGACCACCGGAGTGGAGCTGAGGACAAACCGCAGCTCTTGGCAGAGTCCGTTGGGGTCTGGGTGGCCGGAGTCGACGGCGGCGAGCTCGGCTGCGGCCGCCGGGGTTCGGTCGTGCACGGGAACGGGGTTGGAGCTCGAAGTCGAGCGAAGCGAGGCGCTAGGGATGCTCTACGGGGTCTTGCGAACTCGTTGGACTCGCCGGGGTGACCAAATGGTCACCGGAGCTGCGTCGACGGCGAGCTCGGCGATGGCGGAGGTTCGGCCGTGGTGGGGAGGAGGCTACGGTGGGGGAACGAGGGGGAGGAGAGGGGGAAACGGTGGCGTAGCTCACCGCGGTTGCAGTGGGCGTCGAAGTGGGCTCGGGGACGCGCTGGAGACGGCGAATCGACGGCGACGGTGGTCGGAGCCCGAAGAGGGGAACGGCGACGTGGCGGCGATGCAGGGCTTCCGGGGACCCGTGGAGCGGTGGGGAGGAAGAGGGAGTCGAGGCGGAGCTCCTGAGCTAGTCGGGGGAGCGAGGGGTGGTCGGAGACGGCGGCTATGGCGAACGGCGGCGACGGTGGTGTTCGGCCGTGAGAGAGAGAGAGAGAGAGAGCAGCACGGGAGAGAGAGAGGGATAAGGCCAGGGGATCGGGGCGGCACCGAGAAGA
>NW_025283773.1:0-1166 GCF_018294505.1 Triticum aestivum
AAACTTATATTGGGGTGTGCAATATTAATATCTAAGCTATTCCCACTATAAGTAGTCTAACAGAGGTCCAGTGGAACGCCCAAATCGGAATCCGATTCCAAGTGGTGACCACAAGTGTCAGTATCCAGGATCCGCAATTGCTGGAGCGAGGTCAAGTGGACATGCACACCAGCAACATGCGTCGCTCAAGCAGGCTATAGGTGGTCCAACTTAAACCTAGTGCCAGTGGGTGACATGGTTACATCATCTATAACTGTGTCACCGGAATACATCATCTACATGCGTCACAGTGTTGATGCATGCAAAAGTTTATCGACTACTCTCTCCTTCCACGAAAAAGGATACTTCTGCTTTTGAAGTAAGCCACTTTATATATACTTCTCCGATCCAAATTGATTGAATCAGATTTGTCTAGATACGTAGGTATATACTTTTGCTTTGTGACTAGACACATTGGTACCTAGACAAATCTGAGTTAATTAATTTGGGTCGGAGGGAGTATCAAACTTAGTATGTCACGAAACTACTTTTCAAAATGGATTTACTGGTACTAATTTGGAGTCATACATGTTTCTATATTTTCCAATAATATTGGTCAAAGATCTTTTTTTAATAAAAACGAAATTTAAAACTATGTACATAGGGAGTAAATAATTGGTAGTATGTAGTAATACTCCCTCTGTCACAAATTACTTGTCTTACTTTTTTTCATATATGCATCCATCTTTAGACACCTTTTTTGATGTGGATACATTCATATTTAGATGAAGCAGAGACAAATGACTTGGAACGGAGGGAGTATATCTGAAATCCCAGTTAGCGGCGGGACAAAAAAGGATCATTCACTGATGAGGGGTGCGTTCGTTGTCCTTCAACCCCAAGACTCCCAGCGCCTATTTGCCATAATCATGTAGATAAATTTCTAATATCATAATTATTCTGAAAGATCTCAAGGAATATTGCTTGTAGAACAAACTGTTAAACTTCACAAAAATATTAATCTTTGTTGTCACACCACATGTGAAGTACATTGCCGAACAATCTATCGACGACGAAAAAAAGACTAATGAATATACCTATATACCTGTTACTAATCATGTACATGCACCTGTTAAAACTCCTAAAGAAAACTGTGGAAATTCGGAGGGAGTAAATAGTAGTGGTAT
>NW_025283774.1:0-1166 GCF_018294505.1 Triticum aestivum
CCAAAACGGACTCCGTATGAGTCAGATATCCATGTTTCAGTTAACACTGCGCAAAACTGATTCCGAACGACAGTTACACACTAGTTCTTGTGTAGTTGCATTCGATTTTTCCATTCTACTTCACTAAACATCTCCATATGAGATCCGATTACTTGTAGGGAAATGCAAGAGACCTCAGTTATGATGATGCACTAGGTCCATAGCTGAGACTTTGTGTATGTTCTCGAAATGTGTTTGTCGAGTGCTCATTAAGAATGTTTCTATACAAGTTTCTGAACGAACTCCTTAAGAAAAGTTCTCCAAAAGTTCCCTATGAAAGAATACTTTGAAGCATCTCGTCGTCACAAACGTTTTGACTACTTGTGGAGCAAAAACTCACTCCGTATGAGTCAGATATCCATGTTTCAGTTAACACTACGCAAAACTGATTCCGAACGACAGTTACGGACTAGTTCTTGTGTAGTTGCATTCGATTTTCTCCATTCTACTTCATTAAACATCTCCATATGAGATCCAATTACTTGTAGGGAAATGCAGGAGACCCCAGTTATGATGATGCACTAGGTCCATAGCTGGGACTTTGTGTATGTTCTCGAAATGCGTTTGTCGAGTGCTCATTAAGAAAGTTTCTATACAAGTTTCTGAACGAACTCCTTAAGAAAAGTTCTCCGAAAGTTCCCTTTGAAAGAATCCTTTGAAGCATCTGGTCGCCACAAACATTTTGACTACTTGTGGAGCAAAAACAGACTCTGTGTCAGTCAGATATCCATGTTTCAGTTAACACTGCGCAAAACTGATTCCGAACGACGGTTACAAACTAGGTCTTGTGTAGTTGCATTCGAGTTTTTCCATTCTACTTCACTAAACATCTCCATACGGGATCCAATTACTTGTAGGGTAATGCAAGAGACCTCAGTTATGATGACACTAGTTCCATAGCTGGGACTTTGTGTATGTTCCCGAAATGCGTTTGTCGAGTGCTCATTAAGAAAGTTTCTATACAAGTTTCTGAACGAACTCCTTAAGAAAAGTTCTCCAAAAGTTCCCTATGAAATAATCCTTTGAAGCATCTGGTCGTCACAAATGTTTTGACTACTTGTGGAGCCAAAATGGACTCCGTATGAGTCAGATATCCATGTTTCAGTTAACACTGCGCAAAACTGATT
>NW_025283775.1:0-1165 GCF_018294505.1 Triticum aestivum
ACTTTATTTAAGGCTCAGGGAGCCATACATATCATACACAAAGGTACGGGTCTCACGACCCAACATACAAGTCATACAGTCATACAAACCAGCAGCGGAAGTAACTTGTCTGAGTACAGACAACTAGTAAAATAAAAGAGGCTTGGAAAGCCTAGCTATACTACGTGGTCCTTCACAAGCTCAGGGTCACCACCTGGGTCTTTAGCCTACTCGTTGATGTCAACGTCTACATAGAACCCATCAGAAGGGGTTGCAGCGTCTTCTGTAAAATGTAAATTATAGCAACATGAGTACAAAGGTACTCAGCAAGACTTACATCAGATCCTACATACATGCATATTATCAAGAAGGGTTGGTGGAGTTATTGCAGCAAGCCAGCTTTGACTCTTGGCTAGGCTATCCTACGATACTCCAACTTGAAATGTTTTGCGCACACGAGTCCACTACTCACCACTTCAATACACTACCGAGGATCCACCTCTGTCTTCCTACGGAAGAGCCATCCTCGGCACTCACACTTATCTTGAGGCTTTTAGTAGTTTCCATTTACTTGTCTATGAACTGTATAGGCAACCAAGTAGTCCTTTACCGCGGACGCGGCTATTCGAATAGATCATGTTAACCCTGCAGGGGTGTACTTCTTCATACATGTTTCCACCACTTAGCGTCTGCACACGATATGTGCTCGACAGACTTCAATCGAAAGCCGACGTGGGTGTAGACCACGACCTACCTAAACACTTAAGCCTCTAGTCCAGGTTTATCGCCTATTTAGGTTCCATCCGCAGGGAGTCCGGCCGAGGTTTCCCATACGGCCCCGAACGATGTGAACAGGGTTCCCGAGATACCTAACGGGTATTCGGTACACCGTGCCACGTACCTACCGCATCACAGCCCACCCCTACGGTCAGCGCTGTCCACGGCCTCCAGTAGGCTACAAACACCAGAAACTACTTGCAACTCCTGGACAGAGAGCTAGGGTGAATAAGAAGTCGAGCGGGGTCATATTTCAGGGCCCAATGCATGGTAGTAGCTGTATCTTAAATCACATATACAGATCTCAGTGCTTAAGGTCGGCTTCAATGAAACAACCCACCATGTACTCCTACATGGCCTCTCATCGATACCTTTACCAAATCGTGTTCACCACACCACTCTCATTACC
>NW_025283776.1:0-1165 GCF_018294505.1 Triticum aestivum
GCGTAGATTCTTTGCACGAGTAGAACACAAAGTAGTTGTGGGCGTTGATGTTGTTCAATATGCTTACCGTTACTAGTCCAATCTTGTTTCGACGGTATTGTGGGATGAAGCGGCCCGGACCGACCTTACACGTACTCTTACGTGAGACAGGTTCCACCGATTGACATGCACTTGGTGCATAAGGTGGCTAGCGGGTGCCAGTCTCTCCCACTTTAGTCGGAATGGATTCGATGAAAAGGGTCCTTATGAAGGGTAAATAGCAATTGGCATATCACGTTGTGGTCTTGCGTAGGTAAGAAACGTTCTTGCTAGAAACCCATAGCAGCCACGTAAAACATGCAACAACAATTAGAGGACGTCTAACTTGTTTTTGCAGGGTATGCTATGTGATGTGATATGGCCAAGAAGAATGTGATGAATGATATGTGATGTATGAGATTGATCATGTTCTTGTAGTAGGATTCACGACTTGCATGTCGATGAGTATGACAACCGACAGGAGCCATAGGAGTTGTCTTTATTTTTTGTATGACTTGCGTGTCATTGAAGAACGCCATGTAACTTACTTTACTTTATTGCTAAACGCGTTAGCCATAGAAGTAGAAGTAGTCGTTGGCGTGACAACTTCATGAAGACACGATGATGGAGATCATGATGATGGAGATCATGGTGTCATGCCGGTGACGATGATGATCATGGAGCCCCGAAGATGAAGATCAAAAGGAGCAAAATGATATTGGCCATATCATGTCACTATTTGATTGCATGTGATGTTTATCATGTTTATGCATCTTGTTTGCTTAGAATGACGGTAGTAAATAAGATGATCCCTTACAAAATTTCAAGAAGTGTTCTCCCCTAACTGTGCACCGTTGCTACAGTTCGTCGCTTCTAAGCACCACGTGATGATCGGGTGTGATGGATTCTTACGTTCACATACAACGGGTGTAAGACAGTTTTACACAGCGAAAACACTTAGGGTTAACTTGACGAGCCTAGCATGTGCAGACATGGCCTCGGAACACGGAGACCGAAAGGTCGAGCATGAGTCGTATGGTAGATACGATCAACATGAAGATGTTCACCGATGATGACTAGTCCGTCTCACGTGATGATCGGACACGGCCTAGTTGACTCGGATCATGTGATCACTTAGATGACCAGA
>NW_025283777.1:0-1165 GCF_018294505.1 Triticum aestivum
AAATTAGGATTGCTGGTGAACAACACGTAAGCGCACCCCGGGGTGCGTCAATCATGGAAATCGCTCCGAGACACCAAAACAATGAGTAATAGTCCATGAAACGGGCCAAAGTCGGCCAAAACTGCGAGTGTTGATGACCGACAAATAAATGCACCCCAGGGATTGTCAATCATAGAAATCGCTCTAGGACCCCAAAACGGTGAGTAATAGTGCACGAAAAGAACCAGAATCGGCCAAAACTATGAGTGTTGATGACCGACCCGCAAACGCACCCTGGGGTTCGTCAATCGTGGAAATCACTCCGGGACCCCAAAACACTAAGTAATAGACCAAGAGACGGGCCAGAATCGGCCAAAACTGCGAGTGTTGATGACCGACACGTAAGCGCACCTTGGGGTTCAACAACTATGGAAAGCGCTTTGGGACCCCAAAACGGTGAGTAATAGTCCAAGAATCAGGCCAGAATGAGCCCAAACTGCGTTTGCTGATGACCGACACGTAAGCACACCTTACGGTTCAACAACCATGGAAATCTCTTTTGGACTCCAAAACGGTGAGTAATAGTGCACGAAACGGGCCAGAATCGGCCAAAATTGCGACTGTTGACGATGGACACGTAAACGCACCGCGGGGATCGTCAATCGTGGAAATAGCTGTGGGACCCCAAAATGGTGAGTAATAGTCCATGAAAGAGCCCAGAATCGAACGAAATTAGGATTGCTGGTGAACAACACGTAAGCCCACCCGGGGGTGCGTCAATCATGGAAATCGCTCCGAGACACCAAAACAATGAGTAATAGTCCATGAAACGGGCCAAAGTCGGCCAAAACTGCGAGTGTTGATGACCGACAAATAAATGCACCCCAGGGATTGTCAATCATAGAAATCGCTCTAGGACCCCAAAACGGTGAGTAATAGTGCACGAAAAGAACCAGAATCGGCCAAAACTATGAGTGTTGATGACCGACCCGCAAACGCACCCTGGGGTTCGTCAATCGTGGAAATCACTCCGGGACCCCAAAACACAGAGTAATAGACCAATAGACGGGCCAGAATCGGCCAAAACTGCGAGTGTTGATGACCGACACGTAAGCGCACCTTGGGGTTCAACAACTATGGAAATCGCTTTGGGACCCCAAAACGGTTAGTAATAGTCCAAGAATCA
>NW_025283778.1:0-1165 GCF_018294505.1 Triticum aestivum
ACTCACAGTTTTGTCCAATTTTGACCCATTTTGTTGACTATTACTCACCATTTTGGCTCCCAAAGCGGTTTCCATAGTTATTGAACCCCAAGGTGCGCTTATGTGTCGTTCATCAACACTCGTAATTTTGGCCAATTCTGGCTCATTTCCTGGACTATTGATCACTGTTTTGGTTTCCCAAAGCGAGTTCCTCGATTGACGATCCCCGGGGTGTGTTTATGTGTGCGTCGTCAACACTCACAGTTTTGTCCAATTCTGGCTGTTTTCATGGACTATTACTCACCGTTTTGGGTCCCCGAAGTGATTTCCATAGTTGTTGAACCCCAGGGTGCGATTACGTTTTGGTCAACAACACTCGCAAGTTTGGCCGATTCTGGCCCGTTCCGTGGACTGTAACTGACTGTTTGGGGTCCCAGAGTGATTTCCATGATTGACGAAGCCCAGGGTGCGATTACGTGTAGGTCATCAACACTCGCAATTTTAGCCGATTCTTGGCCCATTTTTTGGACTATTAATCACTGTTTTGGGATCCGAAGTGATTTCCACGATTGAAAAACCCCAGGGTGCGTTTATGTCTTGGTCATCAACACACATTTTTGGCTGATTCTGGCCCGTTTCGTGGATTATTACTCACTAGTTTCAGGTCCCAAAGTGATTTCCACGACATACGAAACCTGGGGCGCTTTTACGTGTCGGTCATCAACACTCACATTTTTGCCTGATTCTGGTCCGTTTCGTGCACTATTACTCACCTTTTGGGGCCCAGAGTGATTTCCATGATTGACGATTCTCGGGGTGCGTTTACGTGTCCGTCGTCAACACTCACAGTTTTGTCCAATTTTGACCCATTTTGTTGACTATTACTCACCATTTTGGCTCCCAAAGCGGTTTCCATAGTTATTGAACCCCAAGGTGCGCTTATGTGTCGGTCATCAACACTCGTAATTTTGGCCAATTCTGGCTCATTTCCTGGACTATTGATCACTGTTTTGGTTTCCCAAAGCGAGTTCCTCGATTGACGATCCCCGGGGTGTGTTTACGTGTGCGTCGTCAACACTCACAGTTTTGTCCAATTCTGGCCGTTTTCATGGACTATTACTCACCGTTTTGGGGCCCCGAAGTGATTTCCATAGTTGTTGAACCCCAGGGTGCGATTACGTTTTGG
>NW_025283779.1:0-1165 GCF_018294505.1 Triticum aestivum
GTTGATGTTGTTCAATATGCTTACCGTTACTAGTCCAATCTTGTTTCGACGGTATTGTGGGATGAAGCGGCCCGGACCGACCTTACACGTACTCTTACGTGAGACAGGTTCCACCGATTGACATGCACTTGGTGCATAAGGTGGCTAGCGGGTGCCAATCTCTCCCACTTTAGTCGGAACGGATTCGATGAAAAGGGTCCTTATGAAGGGTAAATAGCAATTGGCATATCACGTTGTGGTCTTGCGTAGGTAAGAAACGTTCTTGCTAGAAACCCATAGCAGCCACGTAAAACATGCAACAACAATTAGAGGACGTCTAACTTGTTTTTGCAGGGTATGCTATGTGATGTGATATGGCCAAGAAGAATGTGATGAATGATATGTGATGTATGAGATTGATCATGTTCTTGTAATAGGATTCACGACTTGCATGTCGATGAGTATGACAACCGGCAGGAGCCATAGGAGTTGTCTTTATTTATTGTATGACATGCGTGTCATTGAAGTACGCCATGTAAACTACTTTACTTTATTGCTAAACGCGTTAGTCATAGAAGTAGAAGTAGTCGTTGGCGTGACAACTTCATGAAGACACGATGATGGAGATCATGATGATGGAGATCATGGTGTCGTGCCGGTGACGATGATGATCATGGAGCCCCGAAGATGAAGATCAAAAGGAGAAAAATGATATTGGCCATATCATGTCACTATTTGATTGCATGTGATGTTTATCATGTTTATGCATCTTGTTTGCTTAGGACGACGGTAGTAAATAAGATGATCCCTTACAAAATTTCAAGAAGTGTTCTCCCCTAACTGTGCACCGTTGCTACAGTTCGTCGCTTCTAAGCACCACGTGATGATCGGGTGTGATGGATTCTTACGTTCACATACAACGGGTGTAAGACAGTTTTACACAGCGAAAACACTTAGGGTTAACTTGATGAGCCTAGCATGTGCAGACATGGCCTCGGAACACGGAGACCGAAAGGTCGAGCATGAGTCGTATGGTAGATACGATCAACATGAAGATGTTCACCGATGATGACTAGTCCGTCTCACGTGATGATCGGACACGGCCTAGTTGACTCGGATCATGTGATCACTTAGATGACCAGAGGGATGTCTATCTAAGTGGGAGTTCATAAGATGAACTTAATTA
>NW_025283780.1:0-1165 GCF_018294505.1 Triticum aestivum
GAGTACCTTTCATGGGAGAGACGCGGAGGTAAACATGATCTCCAATCTCGAAAACCAGATCACGATGCTTACTATCATAGTAGCTCTTCTGGCGGGACTGGGCTGCTTTGAGGTTATCACGAATGACTTTGCACATTTCTTCTGCTTCTGTGATTAAGTCATTACCCAGCAGCTGACGTTCACCGGTTTCCGACCAGTTGAGAGGGGTACGGCACTTCCTGCCATACAGAATTTCAAAGGGGGCCTTGCCCGAACTTGCTTGAAAGCTGTTGTTGTATGAGAATTCAGCATAAGGAAGACAATCCTCCCACTTCATGCCGAAGGAGATCACACAAGCCCTGAGCATATCTTCAAGAATCTGATTGACACGCTCGACTTGACCGCTTGTTTGAGGATGGAACGCTGTGCTGAAGCGGATGTTGGTGCCCATGGCCTTCTGAAAAGAATCCCAAAACTTAGAGGTAAAGATGCTGCCACGGTCTGAAGATATCACTTGAGGAATACCGTGCAGAGAGACAATGCGAGAGGTATAGAGTTCCGCCAATTGAGCTGCAGTGATTGACTCCTTGATAGGCAGAAAATGAGCCACTTTGGTGAGCTTGTCAAGAACCAAACGCAAGTGCTTGGCATGATCTTTCTTGTTCTTCGAGAAAACCAGAATGTCGTCGAGATAGACCAAAACGAATTCATTGGTGTAGGGGTTGAAGATGAAGTTCATCATGCGAGAGAACGTCGGAGGAGCGTTGGCGAGGCCAAAAGACATGACGGTGTATTCATATGAACCAAAGCTTGTTCTGAACGCCGTCTTGGGAATATCTTGCTCACGAATACGAATCTGATGATAACCCATACGGAGATCAAGCTTGGAGAATACTTGAGCACCCTTGAGTTGTTCGAACAGCTCATTGATGTTGGGAAGTGGGTATTTATTCTTGATGGTCTTCTTGTTTACTGGACGGTAATCAACACAAAGTCGACTCGATCCATCCTTCTTCTTCACAAAAAGAACACCACAACCCCACGGAGAAGTACTAGGCCGAATGAGACCCAATCTTTCTTGCTCATCGAGTTGTTTCTTCAACTCCTTCAACTCTTCGGGGCCGAGCTTGTAGGGACGTTTGCACACAGGTTCCGTACCGGGCTCAAGTTCAATAACAAATTCAAC
>NW_025283781.1:0-1165 GCF_018294505.1 Triticum aestivum
CTAGTGTTGCTGATCTAGGGCACGCGGTAGTACTGCTCTTTGGAGCGGTAGTACCGCAGGCCATTGCGGTAGTACCGCTCTGTTGGAGCAGTACTACCGTGGCCTCAGGCCAGGCGCAGCTGCTCGAGCGGTAGTAGGGGCGGATGTAATTTTTTACATCCGCGCCCTACGCGGTAGTACCGCGCCGTGGGCGCGGTAGTACCGTGGGCTCTGGCCAGGCTCAGCAGCATGAGCGGACGTAGGGGCGGATGTAATTTTTTACATCCGCGCTCTACACGGTAGTACCGCTCTTCGTGTGCGGTAGTACCGTGCCGGAGTTTTTGCGCAGGTCCTCCCTCAGCGGAAGTAGGCACGGATGTAATTTATTTCATCCGCGCCCTTCCCAGGCTGAGACTTTCCTGCCTTGCGGTAGTACCGCAAGGGGGAGCGGTAGTACCGCGCAAGCGGTAGTACTGCCCCCTAGTCAGGCAAGTTCCGGCCTGTGCTGCTGTCGCGGTAGTACCGTGGTCCTCCACGGTAGTACCGCGCAGCCTCGCGGTAGTACCGCTCCCCTGGTGCGGTAGTACCGCGTTGTGCGGGCTGAGTGAGGGGATAACGGTTGGATTTTCTCCCCTCCTATAAAAGGGGGTCTTCTTCCCCATTGAGTCTAATCCTTTGAGCTCGTGTTCTTCCCCCATTGTTGACCTTCTTTGAGCTTGCTAACTCTCAATCCCTCCATGGATTCTTGCTAGTTTTTGAGGGAAAAGAGAGAGGAGATCTAGATCCACATTTCCACCAATCACTTTCTCCTCTATGTGAGGGGAGCCCCTTGGATCTAGTTCTTGGAGTTCTTGGTGTTCTCCTTCTTGTTCTTCCTCTCATTTTCCTCCCTAGCATTAGTTGCTTCGGTGGGATTTGAGAGAGAAGGACTTGGGCACTCCGTGTGCCCTTGCCATTGCATTTGGTGCATCGGTTTGAGTTCTCCACGTGATACTTGGAAGTTACAAGTTGAGAAGCTTATTACTCTTGGGTGCTTGGTGCCCTTGAGCTTGTTTATCTTGGGTGCTTGGGCCCCCTAGTCGGTTGGTGGTGTTCGGAGCTCAATCATTGTGGTGTAAAGCTCCGGGCAAGCGTCGGGGTCTCCAATTAGGTTGTGGAGATCGCCCCGAGCAATTTGACGGGTACC
>NW_025283782.1:0-1165 GCF_018294505.1 Triticum aestivum
AGATCTGGTTTATTTCGGGACTCTGACTTCCGGTATATGCCAGGATCACTTCCGGGAGCACAAGGGTATCTCCAGGCTATCTATGCTGACTCCACTCAGGAGGATTCACGGACTCGCACCACTGCTGAGATGCTCGAGGATAAGGACCGTGAAAATCGGGCCTTAAGGTTAGAGCTCTTCAATACCCGTGCTGACCACTGGGCCACTTTGACTCGGTTCGCACCGGCGGTGCAAGCTGGATATTCAGATATGCGCGATCTCTATCCTGTGAGATCTGCTCTGCCGGACGTGATGGTTTGGCGTGATGTAGGAGGCATCACCCCACCTCGCGGTCCCCGCAGGCCACCGTTTGTTGGTCCAAGGCCTCATCCTAGCCCCTATGGTCCACAAGCTCCGCGAGACCGTCTGTTTCTGGATGATCACGTTGAACTTCCAGGCTATGGAGGTGACTTCTACGAGGACTACTACGGATCGGTCTAAGCTAGTAGTAGTATCACTAGTTCGCACTAGCTGTGTCATCTATCGTCCTGCATGACTCGTGGGATATGACCTAGTTTGTACTCTTTCCGGAGATGTAGAAAAATATGTATAGGAGCTTGGAATGCCTCCGATGAGATGTAATCCTTTTCTCACCGTAATAGTACTTTGTTTGGTCTTGTACTAAACTTTGTATGGTGTGTATGACGATGGAATAAAGAAGCAGTTTCTGTATCTACCATGTCATACAGATGATCATCTTGCATTCCGAGTTATTTCTTACATTATGTATCCCATGTCGGAATTTCATCATTCTGACTAAATCATTGTCTTGTTTACCTAGGATGGTCAACACGCGCGCTAACCCTGCTTCCCAAGAGTAGGCCAAAGGCAGTGAAGCCAGGAATGAAAATCTGCCTCATCCTCCTTCACTAGCCGAGGTGATGATGGAAGCTGAGAGAAACAAGCGGGAGACAAACCGTTTGTTGGAGCGTATTGAACAGAATACAGCACACCATCAGAGGGCTAACGTGGTGTCACTCAGTGATTTTATCAAATTGCATCCACCCACGTTCCACCACTCCGTCGAGCCTCTCGACGCTGATGACTGGCTTCGCAGTATCTCTCACAAGCTGCGTTCCGCGCTGGTAGCGGAGGCTGACAAGGTCACCTTTGCTGCATATCATCT
>NW_025283783.1:0-1165 GCF_018294505.1 Triticum aestivum
TGCATGAATCATGAAGCAAACCACATACCCAGTTGCGCCCGAACTGATATAAGTTGGAGCTGCCTTGATGGTGTGGCACACCTTCCATTTGGGCACGTTTGTCCTTGGCCTGGTTGTGGAGGGCTAGCCATTCTTGTGAGCACCACTCATCGACCAACACCTCCCAACAATCCATCCGATCCGCACACCATCTCGGAGGCGCCTAAGTTAGCAAATAGAAACTTGAGCGCTACGGCTAAGAATTACTAAATGAAGGAACTTAAGTAGAAGGCCTTAAGAATTACCTTCATGTACTGCTCCTTACTCAGGAACTTATCGCGGCACGCCGGCTTGGTCTTCTTGATACCACGCAAGGCGTAGTAGTCTCGAACAGCCTGCACCCGAGCCTCGTGCCGTAAGTTCTGGAGTAGGCGCTTGCAGACGTTCTGGATAACATTTGCGCAGTCCTCCTTGTATCCCTCCTCACACCTGTAGAATGTCTGCAATCAAACGAGACAATATTGATTAGTACAATTAATAACTAGCTAGTTGAAGATTTTGAAATGTGTAAAGGAGAAATTACCCAGAACGTCCTGATCACCATGTCTGCCCTCGTGTCGCACACGACACCGTCGATAATGACATCCGGCGGGGCCGGGGCAGCCACGTAGTGCTCCCAGCTCAACCCAAGCTCTGGAAGCCGACCCTCACCAGACAACGTGACAAACCCCGGGAAGTTTTGCCGGCAAAGAACTCCAAGGACGGAGTTGGGCCGGCGGACACTATGATGGTGGTCCCAACCCCTGCAGCATGACAAGGCCAACGCATTAGTTATTTGAAGAAACGTGAATGCAGAAGGTACAAAAATATTAAATGCACTTACGTACCTCTCCCCATCAGGGAAGATCAACCACCTCTGCTCGCGGGTCGCCGGCACGGACGGGAGCCGTGTAGCACCACGCTGGTAGACGGTGCCACCCTCCTCCTCAAGATCAGTCGGCTCCCCGCCATCATCAGCATGGCCACTCGGCTCCTCGGGCTGATCCGGCCAGGTACCCCATCCGGACGTGTGCTCCTCCGGGGTCTCGTGGGCCGAACTCTCGTGGGCCGAAGGCCAGTCGACCCGAGGCTCGTGGGCCCAAGACCCGTGGACCGGAGGCTCGTGGACCGGAGTCCGTGTAGCCTC
>NW_025283784.1:0-1165 GCF_018294505.1 Triticum aestivum
AGGAGATAAGCTCAGATATGTGCTCCAGATTCACTTTGATTCCTCCAACAATGAGGCAGAATATGAGGCCCTCTTATATGGGTTGCGCATGGCCATTTCACTCGGCGTCCGTCGCCTGATGGTCTATGGCGACTCGGATTTAGTGGTCAACCAGGTGATGAAAGAGTGGGACGTGAGAAGCCCAGCCATGACTGGATACTGCAGTGCAGTGAGGAAGCTGGAAAAGAAGTTCGAGGGGTTGGAGCTCCATCATATACCCCGACTGAAAAATCAAGCAGCTGATGATCTAGCAAAGATAGGTTCCAAGAGAGAAGCCATTCCGAGTGGTGTGTTCTTGGAGCATATACACACTCCGTCAGTCAAAGAAGATCCTTTCACCGAAGAAACTCCACAGCCCAAGAGTGCCACAGATCTGACTGAGGTTGAAGTCCCAGCGGTGGTCGACTTGATCATGGAGGTCTTGGTGGTCATTCCCGACTGGACAGTTCCATACGTCGCGTATATCCTGAGAAAAGAGCTTCCGGAGGATGAGGAAGAGGCTCGACAGATCGTCCGTCGATCTAAGGCCTTTACCGTAATCAAAGGACAATTGTACAGAGAAAGCGCGACTGGAGTTGGTCAGAAGTGCATAACACCAGAAGAAGGTCGACTCATCCTCAATGATATCCACTCGGGAACTTGTGGTCATCATGCGTCCTCTCGGACCATCGTGGCCAAAGCATACCGAGCCGGATTTTACTGGCCAAAGGCGAATGAGATGGCAAAAGAGATAGTGGATAAGTGCGAGGGATGTCAGTTCTACTCGAATATGTCGCACAAGCCTGCGTCGGCTCTGAAGACCATCCCACTCGTCTGGCCTTTCGTAGTATGGGGACTGGACATGGTCGGTCCTTTGAGAACAGGACGAAGTGGCTTCACGCATGTACTGGTGGCAGTCGACAAGTTCACCAAGTGGATCGAGGCTAAACCAATCAAGAACCTTGACACCGGTACTGCTGTTAGCTTCATCAGGGAACTAATATTCAGATATGGAGTCCCGCACAGCATCATTACGGATAATGGGTCGAACTTTGACTCGGAGGAATTCAGAGATTTCTGCAACTCCCAAGGCACACGGGTCGACTACGCTTCAGTCGCCCATCCGCAGTCGAATGGACAAGCAGAG
>NW_025283785.1:0-1165 GCF_018294505.1 Triticum aestivum
TGTTCTCTTTAGTTGCATTCTGACCCTCGTCTATCAATTGATAGTCAAGAGTATGCGTGCGTTCGTTCATCGATGCCTATGACTCTTGTGGTCTGTCAAGCCATTCTATTCCGGAATGACTAGGAGAAACAAACTCCAGTACCTCTTCCATATCTAGGATTGGGTCAAAGTAGTTGTATTCCGCAGATCAAATGCCAATCCAGCTTTTGGTTCTGCTCTACCTTGGAGTATTACATATTTTATATCGAGATTGTTATAGGAATTGCACACCATCCCATGAACTCTTGGTACAGTGATACTTCTTTCCATCACTGTTCATTCCTCGGCCCTCGTGTTGATGCAACCGGAATACCGACAAATGAATTGTGATGTGTGAAATCAATACTGCTAGCAACTCTGTTGCTTGGTAGTTAAAGGATAATAATTTCATTCTTAGTATGTTGGTTTTCGAATCATCCTTCTAAGACTGATCGTGCTACCTAGTCCTTATTTCGATGCACCCTTCGATTGATGAGTTAGGATCTTGTCAAGTCCTCACTCATTTGATCATATCGTCTTGCCCTCAAAAGCGAGATTGTTCTCGAGCTTAGTAACATACCGGTGGTTCATGATTTTCTGAATATCTTCTCGGAAGTATCACCAGGTCGTCACCTGACCGTTATGTTAAGCCCGTGATCAAATTGGTTTCTTGTGAACCACCTTCTCTCCAAGAATCGGTGTTAGATATCCCTGAGCTAGTTGGTTAAGCTAGACAACAACTTGGAGAGTTGGAAGATAAAAGCTTGTTTGACTTAGTTCGTTCCAAAGGGATATTCTTGTGTAGTGTGTGTTGAAGAAAGATGATATCTTCATCGATTGGTCCTTGTGATCAGTTGCTGGACCTATTGTCTTATCAATCCTTTGATTTGAGTGTGGGCTATCGTCAAATCAAATCAGTACCAACGATGCTCGTAATGTTGTCTTATTCGTGGTTGATCCCTCGAGCATACACCATTATATCTTTTAGGTCTGACCAATGCTATCACTTGTTCACTTAACTATGGAATTCCTTTTAAAAGGAAACCCAGATGAATTGTTGTTGTGCCCATTGACAACATCCTTGTCTTCTCCATAATTTTGCTGAACATTAAGCTAGTGTTGGAAACTTTTGAAAGCATTTGTTCAT
>NW_025283786.1:0-1165 GCF_018294505.1 Triticum aestivum
CTACTCCGGCAAGGAAACACGAATCGGAATCTAGATGGATCCCGAAAACAAACCTAATAAGCAAAGAACTCGGATTGGTGGTGGATATATGGTGGTGGTATATGGCAGCGGTGGTGGTAGCGGTGGTAGTATATGGATATGGATCGGTGGTGGTATATGGACACGGATTGGTGGTGGTATATGGATGCGGATTCGGTGCGGTGGTGGTAGATGGCAGGGGCGATGATGATGGTGCGGCGGCGGCGTGACAACTTATGACCAGAACTCGAAACTCTAAAAGACTAGACTCTAAGACCAGCAACTAGACACGACGATGCAACCGCAAATTCAACAAAGCAAAACCCTAAAAAGATTATGCAAGGCTCAGATTGGTTCGGATATGATGAACTAACCCTAATTTTTTTTGTGGCTTTTTCGTGGACTATAGGTATGAAGAACAGACTCGATCTAAACTACTAAAAAACTGTAAAATCTCACCGAGCAACCTGGAAATCTGATACCACTTGATAGAGGCAAAGGTGTCCCGTCGTTCGATGAGATGCTGGATTTCGCTTTGGTGGAAGTCGACTTTGACGATCCGACTACGAACGTGCGAGGACGTCGCGCCTTAGCAATCGCTAAACCAACTCCGAGAGGTTATTGACCACGCCGGAGCACGATCAACCTGACCACGAGGGTCTGTTTCCTGCGAGCAAACGAAGAACAAGCAAGAAACTAAGATTGCAATCTAGTTATTGCGAATATAAGATGAAAGCTTTATTGATCAAGGTGGGGTTCTGTGACGCCTTTGTCTGGTCGTTGAACACAAACGAAGTACGCGAAGTTGCAGCTATGGCGAACTTTTAATCTAAACAAAACCCAAAGTCTAAACGATGCCCTAAGGGCTGTATATATGGAGGAAGAGGGGGGAATTTCGTGGCCCTTGGTGGAGGAGTCCGAAATCAACCCTATCTCTTGTTTCCCCACACATACGGACTCTAAAAATAGCCTATACTTATGTATTTCGAAATTACATGGGCCTGGCCCAATAATAAGGTGACGCAGCACCTAAAATAGCCTCGGGACGAAATTTATGAAGTGGCATCTTGTATATTTCGTCCAAGGCTTCATGCACCCATTATGGTGGCTTCAAAGTCCTGAAATCATCACTTGTAACTCCGTTCTT
>NW_025283787.1:0-1165 GCF_018294505.1 Triticum aestivum
GACTTCCTATATATAAATCTTTACCTCCGGACCATTCCGGAACTCCTCGTGACGTCCGGGATCTCATCCGGGACTCCGAACAACATTCGGTAACCACATACAAGCTTCCTTTATAACCCTAGCGTCATCGAACCTTAAGTGTGTAGACCCTACGGGTTCGGGAGACATGCAGACATGACCGAGATGTTCTCCGGTCAATAACCAACAGCGGGATCTGGATACCCATGATGGCTCCCACATGTTCCACGATGATCTCATCGGATGAACCACGATGTCAAGGACTCAATCGATCCCGTATACAATTCCCTTTGTCTAGCGGTATTTTACTTGCCCGAGATTCGATCGTCGGTATACCGATACCTTGTTCAATCTCGTTATCGGCAAGTCACTTTACTCGTTCCGTAACACATCATCCCGTGATCAAATCCTTGGTCACATTGCGCATATGATGATGTCCTACCGAGTGGGCCCAGAGATACCTCTCCGTTTACACGGAGTGACAAATCCCAGTCTCGATCCGTATAAAACAATAGATACTTTCGGAGATACCTGTAGTGCACCTTTATAGTCACCCAGTTACGTTGTGACGTTTGATACACCCAAAGCACTCCTACGGTATCCAGGAGTTACACGATCTCATGGTCAAAGGAAGAGATACTTGACATTGGCAAAGCTTTAGCATACGAACTATATGGTCTTGTGCTAGGCTTAGGATTGGGTCTTGTCCATCACATCATTCTCCTAATGATGTGATCCCGTTATCAACGACATCCAATGTCCATGGTCAGGAAACCGTAACCATCTATTGATCAACGAGCTAGTCAACTAGAGGCTTACTAGGGACATGGTGTTGTCTATGTATCCACACATGTATCTGAGTTTCCTATCAATACAATTCTAGCATGGATAATAAACGATTATCATGAACAAGGAAATATAATAATAATCAATTTATTATTGCCTCTAGGGCATATTTCCAACAGTCTCCCACTTGCACTAGAGTCAATAATCTAGTTCACATCGATATGTGATTAACACTCAAGGTCACATCCCCATGTGACTAACACCCAAAGAGTTTACTAGAGTCAATAATCTAGTTCACATTTACCATGTGATTAACACTCGATGAGTTCTGGGTTTGATCATGTTATGCTTGTGAGAGAGG
>NW_025283788.1:0-1165 GCF_018294505.1 Triticum aestivum
CAGCCCTCCCCTTCCCCTATATATATGAGGCCTAGGGGCTGCCCATAACACGCGATTTGATCTCTCGTTGGTGCAGCCCTGCCCCTCTCCCTCCTCCTCTTCTCCCATGGTGCTTGGCGAAGCCCTGCGGGATTGCCACGCTCCTCCACCACCACCACGCCGTTGTGCTGCTGTTGGATGGAGTCTTCCTCAACCTCTCCCTCTCTCCTTGCTGGATCAAGGCGTGGGAGACGTCACCGGGCTGTACGTGTGTTGAACGCGGAGGTGCCGTCCGTTCGGCACTTGATCATCGGTGATCTGAATCACGACGAGTACGACTCCATCAACCCCGTTCACTTGAACGCTTCCGCTTAGCGATCTACAAGGGTATGTAGATGCACTCTCCTTTCTACTCGTTGCTGGTCTCTCCATAGATAGATCTTGGTGTTTCGTAGGAAAATTTTTGAATTTCTGCTACGTTCCCCAACAGTGGCATCATGAGCTAGGTCTATTGCGTAGATTCTTTGCACGAGTAGAACACAAAGTAGTTGTGGGCGTTGATGTTGTTCAATATGCTTACCGTTACTAGTCCAATCTTGTTTCGACAGTATTGTGGGATGAAGCGGCCCGGACCGACCTTACACGTACTCTTACGTGAGACAGGTTCCACCGATTGACATGCACTTGGTGCATAAGGTGGCTAGCGGGTGCCAGTCTCTCCCACTTTAGTCGGATCGGATTCGATGAAAAGGGTCCTTATGAAGGGTAAATAGCAATTGGCATATCACGTTGTGTTTCATGCGTAGGTAAGAAACGTTCTTGCTAGAAACCCATAGCAGCCACGTAAAACATGCAACAACAATTAGAGGACGTCTAACTTGTTTTTGCAGGGTATGCTATGTGATGTGATATGGCCAAAGGATGTGATGAATGATATATGTGATGTATGAGATTGATCATGTTCTTGTAATAGGATTCACGACTTGCATGTCGATGAGTATGACAACTGGCAGGAGCCATAGGAGTTGTCTTTATTTTTTGTATGACCTGCGTGTCATTGAAGAACGCCATGTAAACTACTTTACTTTATTGCTAAACGCGTTAGTCATAGAAGTAGAAGTAGTCGTTGGCGTGACAACTTCATGAAGACACGATGATGGAGATCATGATGATGGAGATCATGGTG
>NW_025283789.1:0-1165 GCF_018294505.1 Triticum aestivum
AAAGTAGCTGTTGGGTTGACACGGATCGAGACTGGGATTTGTCACTCCGTATGACGGAGAGGTATCTCTGGGCCCACTCGGTAATGCATCATCATATTGAGCTCAATGTGACCAAGGTGTTGGACACGGGATCATGCATTACGGTACGAGTAAAGTGACTTGCCGGTAACGAGACTGAACAAGGTATTGGGATACCGACGATCGAGTCTCGGGCAAGTAACGTACCGATTGACAAAGGGAATTGCATACAGGGTTTGATCGAATCCTCGACATAGTGGTTCATCCGATGACAACATCGAGGAGCATGTGGGAGCCATCATGGGTATCCAGATCCCGCTGATGGTTATTGACTGAGAGCGTCTCGGTCATGTCTGCATGTCTCCCGAACCCGTAGGGTCTACACACTTAAGGTTCGGTGACGCTAGGGTTATGAAGATATGTATATGTAGAAACCCGAATTTTGTTCGGAGTCCCGGATGAGATCCCGGACGTCACGAGGAGTTCCGGAATGGTCCGGAGGTAAAGAATTATATATAGGAAGTGCTATTTCGGGCATCGGGACAAGTTTCGGGGTTATCGGTATTGTACCGGGACCACCGAAAGGGTCCCGGGGGTCCACCGGGTGGGGCCACCTGTCCCGGGGGGGCACATGGGCTGTAGGGGGTGCGCCTTGGCCATCATTGGCCAAGGGCACCAGCCCCTATAGGCCCATGCGCCTAGGGTTTCCCCCTAGGAGGAGTCCTAGTGATGGAAGGCACCCCTAGGTGCCTTGGGGGGAGGGAAACCTCCCCTAGGCCGCCGCCCCCCCTAGTAGATCTCATCTACTAGGGCCGGCGCCCCCCTGGCACCCCTATATATAGTGGGGGAGAGGAGGGACTTCATACACCAGCCCCTGGCGCCTCCTCCTCCCCCCGTTACGTCTCTCCCTCGTAGTCTCGGCGAAGCCCTGCTGCTGTGACGCCCTGCATCCACCACCACGCCGTCGTGCTGCTGGATCTTCATCAACCTCTCCTTCCCCCTTGCTGGATCAAGAAGGAGGAGACGTCTCCCGTCCCGTACGTGTGTTGAACGCGGAGGTGCCGTCCGTTCGGCGCTGGTCATCGGTGATTTGGATCACGTCGAGTACGACTACATCATCACCTTGCAAGCTTCCGCACGCGATCTA
>NW_025283790.1:0-1165 GCF_018294505.1 Triticum aestivum
TGTGGCTCCTGCTGCTGATGCGGAGGAGGATGATTATGTGGGAGATTATGAGGATGAGGTTGATCAAAATCAACACTACGTGCAGCCACCTGTACCGCCACCAGCAGGTCGACCTCAGGTATATATTCGTAATGGTAGGCCTGCACCACCACCTCAGGTACGAGATGATGTCCATATTCCTAAACTGAAATTGAATATTCCACCATTTGAGGGTAGATATGTTCCTGATATATATCTTACTTGGGAGTTAGAAACTGAACAACGATTTACATGTTTACAATATCCTGAGGAGAGACGAGTTGCTGCTGCTGTTTGTGCTTTCACTAGTTTTGCATGTGTATGGTGGTCTGAACATTGTAGATTATATCCTATTCCAACTACTTGGGCTGCTTTGAAAACTGCTATGCGTACGCGTTGGGTTCCACCATATTATCAACGTGAATTGCTTCAAAAACTGCAGCGTTTAAGACAAGGGAAAAATTCTGTAGAAGAATATTATCAGGAATTACAAACTGGCATGATTAGATGTGGTATTGTTGAGGAGAATGAAGCTATGCTTGCACGTTTTCTGGGTGGATTAAATAGAGAGATTCAGACCATTCTAGACTATAAGGAGTATACTAATATCACTCGTTTATTCCATCTTGCTTGTAAAGCTGAACGTGAAGTGCAGGATCGACAAGCATTGGGGCGAAATAACTTTTCTGCAGGCCGACCTTCATCATGGACACCACGTGCATCTTCTACTTCAACTGCACCAGCACCTCCATCCGGTGCCACCTCCAGCCGTGATACAAGAAAACAGGCACAACCACCATTATCTGCCAAGAGCGCACCTGCGGGGCCTGCACAGCGTTCTTCTTCTTCCATGGCATCAACAGGGCACACAAGTGATATTATTTGTCGTCGTTGTAAGGGAGGAGGTCATTATGCGAGAGAATGCAAATCTCCGCGTGTGATGATTGCTACCGCGGATGGTGGATATGAGTCCGCTAGTGACTATGATGAGGAGACTTTGGCTCTTATTACACGTGAAGAACATGGTGGAGATGATTCTGATCATGAGACGCAATACATGGCTCCTGAAGACGCTGACAGGTATGAATGTTTAGTTGCTCAACGTGTTTTGAGTGTGCAGGTCACACAAGCTGAGCAAAATCAGAGG
>NW_025283791.1:0-1165 GCF_018294505.1 Triticum aestivum
GTGTGTGTGTGTGTGTGTACAGTGTACATATATACATTGGTGTAAACATGCAAGAAACAAGCCGACGATGTGCCCCGTGTGGCATCGGGTCAATCAGTAGTTTATGATCGTGCTCGTGATTTGACTGCAGTCAGTTGAAAGGCAATGATTGTTGTGCTTGCTATGCATATGATTCGTATTTGCGGATTTTGACACAATTAGTTTATCAAAAGAAATATTGTAAATCATACAAAAGAGCCGACTAAAGTTTTATTTAAAAAATACTCCCTCCGTTGCTAAATATAAGTCTTTTTAGAGATTTCAATACAAACTACAATTGATGTATATAGACATATGTTAAGAGTGTAGATTCACTTATTTTGCTTCATATGTAGTCCCTTATTGCATTAGCTATACGGATCTAGAGACGGGAGTTGAATTGTGCCTTGCTTGAGCTAAACAAACCGACGAAGGTAAAAATAGAAAAAAAAAACTCTTCCCAGTCAAAAAACCAACTATCTATAAAAATTACCAAACAAAAATGCCCAAAAAGTTAGTTCCTAAAAAAAGTTTAAAACTAATTCAAAAAATATGCCCCCTTCTCCCCCCAAAATCACTTTTTACTAAAAAAAACATTTTGAAATGTACAACATGAAAATATTCTTTTCAATAGAGAAATGTTCCAATTTTCATAAAAATGTTAGCTATTTTTCAAAAGGTGTTACATTTTAATGAAAACATTAACTTTTATTAAAAATAAGAAAATTTCCATGTTTAACATTATTATCGACGTTTATTAAAACTGGATATAGAAAATGGTGCAAAATTACACGCGAAGCACGTTGTTCCCCTTTTATAGCCCGGTGCAACGCACGGGCATTTGTACTAGTCTCTCCCTAATAATAAAGCACGGATTGGGTCTCCGGGTTCACCGTCGCGGCGCTTTTACAAAAAGGTCCCTGTGGTTTTTATGCAATCAACCCGCGGTCCCTTTTTAAAGTGAAACCTTGAAAACGCTTCGTTTTTACAAAAAAAAACTCTATTAAACCAAACCAATCCTCTGCCTCCTCCCCTGCTCTTGCCATCGCCCGCAGAACACCACCCAATTCATCGCTCGCTCGCCGAGATGCAAGCGGCCGCGGCGGCCGGGAGTGGATGCGCGGGGGAGAAGTAGTTCGGGTCTGCG
>NW_025283792.1:0-566 GCF_018294505.1 Triticum aestivum
TAGCATGTGCAAAAGAGTAGAGGATGCACCTCGTGTACAAACTGGACAATCTCTTTCGGAGTATCAGGTTTTCGGACGAGAACTCATCTGTTACACGGCCACTTCAATGTTTTTTAAACTTATTTGAATTCCAGCCTATTTTTGCGTTCAGTATGCATCATTCAAAGCGACGTCAACAATTTCCAACACGTTCTGACATCATTTGCTGTTTTTCAGTCATGTACCGATTTGTTTAGAGAGCTAAATGATGGTGAAATTGAAAATCACTACAAAATGAACTCTGAAAATGTTAGAACTTGGCATGGTATCATCATTTCACCCGCATAGCATGTGCAAAAGAGTAGAAAGGGTCACGGCGAAAACTGGACGCTCCTCGTGTAAAAACTGGACAATCTCTTTCGGAGTGTCAGGGTTTCGGAAGAGAACTCATCTATTACATAGGCACTTCAATGTTTTTAAACTTATTTGAACTCCAGCCTATTTTTGCGTTCAGTATACATCATTCAAATTGACGTCATCAATTTCCAACACGTTCTGACATCATTTGCTGTTTTCAGTCTTTTACC
>NW_025283792.1:576-1165 GCF_018294505.1 Triticum aestivum
ATTTGCTGTTCTTTAGTCATTTACCGATTTGTTTAGAGAGCTAAATGACGGTGAAATTGAAAATCACTACAAAATGAACTCTGAAAATGTTGGAACTTGGCATGGTATCATCATTTCACCCGCATAGCATGTGCAAAAGAGTAGAGAGGGTCACGGCGAAAACTGCACTCACCTCGTGTACAACTGGACAATCTCTTTCGGAGTATCAGGGTTTCGGACGAGAACTGATCTGTTACACGGGCACCTCAATGATTTGTAAACTTATTTGAACTCTGGCCTATTTTTGCGTTCAGTATGCATTATTCAAAGCGACGTCATCAATTTCCAACACGTTCTGACATCATTTGCTGTTTTTCAGTCATCTACCGATTTGTTTAGAGAGCTAAATGACGGTGAAAGTGAAAATCACTACAAAATGAACTCTGAAAATGTTGGAACTTGGCATGGTATCATCATTTCACCCGCATAGCATGTGCAAAAGAGTAGAGAGGGTCACGGCGAAAACTGGACGCACCTCGTGTACAAACTGGACAATCTCTTTCGGATATCTAGGTTTCGGACGAGAACTGATCTGTTACACGAGCACCTC
>NW_025283793.1:0-1165 GCF_018294505.1 Triticum aestivum
CTCATTTGAAAGTATTATTAAGCATTTTGATCTATCCTTATAGATCTTGATGCTCAATGTTCAAGTAGCTTAATCCAGGCTTTCCATTGAAAAACACTTTCAAAATAACCCTATATGCTTTCCAGAAATTCTACGTCATTTCTGATCAACAATATGTCAACAACATATACTCATTAGAAATTCTATAGTGCTCCCACTCACTTCTTTGGAAATACAAGTTTCTCATAAACTTTGTACAAACCCAAAATTTTTGATCATCATCAAAGCATACATTCCAACTCCGAGATGCTCACTCCAGTCCTTAGAAGGATTGCTGGAGCTTTGCATACTTATTAGCATCTTTCGGGATTGACAAAACCTTCCGGTTGTATCACATACAACCTTTCCTCATTAAAATCGTCGAGGAAACAATGTTTTGACATCCTATCTGCAAGATTTCATAAATAATGCAGTAATCGCTAATATAATTCCAACAGACTCTTAGCATTGCTACGAGTGAGAAAATCTCATCGTAGTCAACTCCTTGAACTTGTCGGAAAACATCTTAACGACAAGTCGAGCTTTCTTAATGGTGACATTTACCATCATTGTCCGTCTTCCTTTTGAAATCCATCTGTACTCATTAGCCTTACGACCATCGAGCCGTTCTGCCAAAGTCTACACTTTGTTTTCATACATGGATCTTCTCTCGGATTTTATGGCCTCAAGCCATTTATCGGAATCCGGGCCCACCATCGCTTCTCCATAGCTCGTAGGTTCATTGTTGTCTAGCAACATGACCTTTAAGACAGGATTACGTACCACTCTGAAGTAGTACGCATCCTTGTCATCCTACGAGGTTTGGGAGTGACTTGATCCGAAGTTTCATGATCAATATCATAAGCTTCCACTTCAATTGGTGTAGGTGCCACAGGAACAACTCCCTGTGCCCTGTCACACACTAGTTGAAGAGACGGTTCAATAACCTCATCAAGTCTCCACCATCCTCCCACTCAATTCTTTCGAGAGAAACTTTTCCTCGAGAAAGGACCCGATTCTAGAAACAATCCATATTGCTTTTGGATCTGAATTAGGAGGTATACCCAACTGTTTTGGGTTTCCTATGAAGATGCATTTTATCCGCTTTGGGTTCGAGCTTATCAACCTGAAACTTTTTCATATAAGC
>NW_025283794.1:0-1165 GCF_018294505.1 Triticum aestivum
AAGTATTATTAAGCATTTTGATCTATCCTTATAGATCTTGATGCTCAATGTTCAAGTAGCTTAATCCAGGCTTTCCATTGAAAAACACTTTCAAAATAACCCTATATGCTTTCTAGAAATTCTACATCATCTCTGATCATCAATATGTCAACAACATATACTCATCAGAAATTCTATAGTGCTCCCACTCACTTCTTTGGAAATACAAGTTTCTTATAAACTTTGTATAAATCCAAAATCTTTGATCATCTCATCAAAGCGTACATTCCAACTCCGAGATGCTTACTCCAGTCCTTAAAAGGATCGCTGGAGCTAGCATACCTTTTAGCATCCTTAGGATCGACAAAACTTTTCTGATTGTATTGCATACAACCTTTCCTTATGAAAACTAGTAAGGAAACTTGTCTTGACATCCATCTGCCAGATTTCATAAATGCAGCTAATGCTAACATGATTCCGACGGACTTTAAGCATCGCTACAAGTGAGAAAATCTCATCGTAGTCAACTCTTTGAACTTGTCGGAAAACACTTCGCCACAAGTCGAGCTTCATAGATGGTGACATTACCATCCACGTCCGTCTTCTTCTTAAAAGATCCATTTATCTCAATGGATTGCCGATCATCGGGCAAGTCCATCAAAGTCCATGCTTTGTTCTGATATATGGATACTATCTCGGATTTCAAGGCTTCTAACCATTTGTCGGAATTCGGGCCCACCATCGCTTCTCCATAGCTCGTAGGTTCATTGTTGTCTAGCAACATGACCTTCAAGACAGGATCACCTTACCACTCCGAAGTAGTACGTGTCCTTGTCGTCCTACGAGGTTTGGTAGTGACTTGATCCGAAGTTTCATGATCAATATCATAAGCTTCCACTTCAATTGGTGTAGGTGCCACAGGAACAACTTCCTGTGCCCTGCCACACACTAGTTGAAGAGACGGTTCAATAACCTCATCAAGTCTCCACCATCCTCCCACTCAACTCTTTCGAGAGAAACCTTTCCTCGAGAAAGGACCCGATTCAAGAAACAATCCATATTGCTTTCGGATCTGAATTAGGAGGTATACCCAACTGTTTTGGGTGTCCTATGAAGATGCATTTTATCCGCTTTGGGTTCGAGCTTAATCCTGAAACTTTTCCACATAAGCGTCGCAGCCCCAAAC
>NW_025283795.1:0-1165 GCF_018294505.1 Triticum aestivum
ATAAAAACAATAAATATAATTAATAAAATTAAAGTGATTTAATAAAATTATTAATTAATTAATTAATTAATTAAGTTAATTAATCTGGTTTAATTAAATTAATTAACTAGTTGAGATTAATTAAACTGTAATTAGATTAACCTAAACCCTAATTAACCTAAATAGAGAATGACAGGTGGGTCCCACTGGACCCACATGTCAGGGGTTGACTCAGTCAACCCCTGTTGACTGCTGACGTCAGCATGACATCATGCTGACGTCATAAATACCTTTTTTCGAATTAATTAAGTAAATAATTAAATTCCAAAATTATTAAAATCTTTTAAAAATCATATCTTTTAATCCGTAACTCGGATTAAAATATTTTCAACATGAAAGTTGCTCAGAACGACGAGACGATTTCGGATACGTAGTCCGTTCGTCCGCCACACACCCCTAACCTATCGAACTCGCAACGTTTCCCCTCCGGTTCATCTGTCCGAAAACACGAAACACCGGGAATACTTTCCCGGATGATTCCCCCTTGACCAGTACCACCTTATACCACGTTAGGGCACGCCTAGCATCGCTTCTTGACATGTCATGCATCGATATGCATCTGTTTACTTGGTATTCATTGTTTCTTCCCCCTCTTCTCTCCGGTAGACTACGAGACCGACGCTGCTGCTGCCCAATTCGACTACGGAGTTGACGACCCCTCTCTCTTGCCAGAGCAACCAGGCAAGCCCCCCCCCTTGATCACCAGATATCGCCTATTCTTATCTATACTGCTTGCATTAGAGTAGTGTAGCATGTTACTGCTTTCCGTTGATCCTATTCTGATGCATAGCCTGACATTGTTGCTACACCTGTTGATACCTTACCTGCAATCCTAAATGCTTAGTATAGGATGCTAGTTTATCATCATTGGCCCTACATTCTTGTCAGTCTGCCTTGCTATACTATTGGGCCGTGATCACTCGGGAGGTGATCACGGGTATATACCATACATACATACATACTATACAGATGGTGACTAAAGTCGGGTCAGCTCGAAGAGTACCCGCGAGTGATTCACGGATTGGGGGCTGAAAGGACCTTTGTCCCGACGGCCCTCTGTGTGGATCTTTGTGGCGGAGCGACAGGGCAGGTTGAGACCGCCTAGGAGAGAGGTGGGCCTGGCCCT
>NW_025283796.1:0-1165 GCF_018294505.1 Triticum aestivum
CTCGTGGTGCTCCCCGTGCCTAGCAGGTGCTGCCCAGCCTCTCCTTTTGCTCACCGACGCACCGTAGCGACGCGCCCGTGCATCACCGACCACCACCACCGCCAAAGCTCGTCGCCGGCGCCTTTTCCGGCGACCCCGAACCCAACTACCTGCACCACTCGCCGCGGGCCACTCCCAGCTATCCATAGCGCCCAACGGCGCCCCGAACGGTGCCCTGTACGTGAAACCCGCACCTGCACCGCCGCGTTTAGCCTCGCCGGCGGCTAAACGCCGGCGAGTTGACCCCGCCGACCAGGGGGTTTGACCCTTTGACCCCCCCCCCTGTGTCCATGACATGTGGGGCCGGCCTGTTAATTAGGCTAGGATTAGTGTTAACTAAATATTAGTTAGTTTAATAGACACTGACAATGGGCCCCAGGCCGCTAACTGAATTAGATTAGTTAGGTTAGTCACTGACGGATGGGACCCACTGGCCAGGTTTGACCTGGACCAGCCACGTTGACCTGCTGACGTCACTAATACGTCATGCTGACGCAGTAAAGTATTTCTGGAATTAAAATAAATTAGGAAATGATTTATAATTCCAGAATATATTCTAAACTTCAATAAATCATAGAAAATTAATCGTAACTCCAAATTAAATAATTTATATATGAAAAATTATCAAAAAAATTCAAGGAATGCATCTGTACCATTTTCATGCATGTTAGAACAACTTATCACTACTGTTTAGGGCAAATGAAGTGAATGACATTTAAATAACCACATATGGAGTTTGAATTTGAATCTTGGATTCAAACCAACTTCATTTAATCTGTTGCTAGTTGCATTAGCCCAAGACACATTCATTTTGCCATGTCATGATCATGCATCATATTGTGCATTGCATTGATTGTGTTCCCTTCTGTGTTGCCGGTATTTGTCCCCTCTCGATAGACGTGATACCGATGATGTGATCGTTGACACTGATGAAGACTCAATGTTATCTTCAAAAGTGCCAGGCAAGCAAAACCCCCTTGTTCATTCCGATACAATCCTACTCTCTCGCTCCTGCTCTCTTTTACTGCATTAGGACAACACCGATTCATCTGTTACTTGCTGCGGTAGCTGAACCCCTTTGTCCTTTGCATGACCTGTCATTGCCACAGTAAATAGATGAAACCCA
>NW_025283797.1:0-1165 GCF_018294505.1 Triticum aestivum
ACTTGATCATGATGAACCTACGAACTATGAAGAAGCGATGGTGAGCCCAGATTCCGCAAAATGGCTTGAAGCCATGAAATCTGAGATGGGATCCATGTATGAGAACAAAGTATGGACTTTGGTTGACTTGCCCAATGATCGGCAAGCAATTGAGAATAAATGGATCTTCAAGAAGAAGACTGACGCTGACGGTAATATTACTGTCTACAAAGCTCGACTTGTCGCAAAAGGTTTTCGGCAAGTTCAAGGGATTGACTACGATGAGACCTTCTCACCCGTAGCGATGCTTAAGTCTGTCCGAATCATGTTAGCAATTGCCACATTTTATGATTATGAAATTTGGCAGATGGATGTCAAAACTGCATTCCTGAATGGATTTCTGGAAGAAGAGTTGTATATGATACAACCAGAAGGTTTTGTCGATCCAAAGGGAGCTAATAAAGTGTGGAAGCTCCAGCGATCCATATATGGACTGGTGCAAGCTTCTCGGAGTTGGAATAAACGCTTTGATAGTGTGATCAAAGCATTTGGTTTTATACAGACTTTTGGAGAAGCCTGTATTTACAATAAAGTGAGTGGGAGCTCTGTAGCATTTCTGATATTATATGTGGATGACATATTACTGATTGGAAATGATATAGAATTTCTGGATAGCATAAAGGGATACTTGAATAAGAGTTTTTCAATGAAAGACCTCGGTGAAGCTGCTTACATATTAGGCATAAAGATCTATAGAGCTAGATCAAGACGCTTAATTGGACTTTCACAAAGCACATACCTTGACAAAGTTTTGAAGAAGTTCAAAATGGATCAAGCAAAGAAAGGGTTCTTGCCTGTGTTACAAGGTGTGAAGTTGAGTCAGACTCAATGCCCGACCACTGCAGAAGATAGAGAGAAAATGAAAGATGTTCCCTATTCTTCAGCCATAGGCTCTATCATGTATGCAATGCTGTGTACCAGACCTGATGTGTGCCTTGCTATAAGTCTAGCAGGGAGGTACCAAAGTAATCCAGGAGTGGATCACTGGACAGCGGTCAAGAACATCCTGAAATACCTGAAGAGGGAGGTGACAAAGAGCTAATCGTAACTGGTTACGTCGATGCAAGCTTTGACACTGATCCGGACGATTCTAAATCGCAAACCGGATACGTATTTACATTAAACG
>NW_025283798.1:0-1165 GCF_018294505.1 Triticum aestivum
AGGTCTTTCATTGAAAAACTCTTATTCAAGTATCCCTTTATGCTATCCAGAAATTCAATATCATTTCCAATCAGTAATATGTCATCCACATATAATATCAGAAATGCTATCGAGCTCCCACTCACTTTCTTGTAAATACAGGCTTCTCCAAAAGTCTGTATAAAACCAAATGCTTTGATCACACTATCAAAGCGTTTATTCCAACTCCGAGAGGCTTGCACCAGTCCATAAATGGATCGCTGGAGCTTGCACACTTTGTTAGCTCCCTTTGGATCGACAAAACCTTCCGGTTGTATCATATACAACTCTTCTTCCAGAAATCCATTCAGGAACGCAGTTTTGACATCCATTTGCCAAATTTCATAATCATAAAATGCGGCAATTGCTAACATGATTCGGACAGACTTAAGCATCGCTACGGGTGAGAAGGTCTCATCGTAGTCAATTCCTTGAACTTGTCGAAAACCTTTCGCAACAAGTCGAGCTTTATAGATAGTAACATTACCATTAGCGTCAGTCTTCTTTTTGAAGATCCATTTATTTTCAATGGCTTGCCGACCATCGGGCAAGTCAACCAAAGTCCATACTTTGTTCTCATACATGGATCCTATCTCAGATTTCATGGCTTCAAGCCATTTTGCGGAATCTGGGCTCACCATCGCTTCTTCATAGTTCGTAGGTTCGCCATGGTCTAATAACATGACCTCCAGAACAGGATTACCGTACCAATCTGGTGCGGATCTTGATCTAGTTGACCTACGAAGTTCAGTAATAACTTGATCTGAAGTTTCATGATCATTATCATTAACTTCCTCACTATTAGGTGTAGGTGTCGCAGAAACTGATCTCTGCGATGATCTACTTTCCAATAAGGGAGCAGGTACGGTTACCTCATCAAGTTCTACTTTCCTCCCACTCACATCTTTCGAGAGAAACTCCTTCTCTAGAAAGGATCCATTTCTAGCAACAAATATCTTGCCTTCGGATCTGTGATAGAAGGTGTACCCAACGGTCTCCTTTGGGTATCCTATGAAGACACATTTCTCCGATTTAGGTTCGAGCTTATCAGGTTGAAGTTTCTTCACATAAGCATCGCAACCCCAAACTTTAAGATACGACAACTTTGGTTTCTTGCCAAACCATAGTTCAAAAGGCGTCGTCTCAA
>NW_025283799.1:0-1165 GCF_018294505.1 Triticum aestivum
TTTCTGAAAGACTGTGTCTCGGTCATCCGTTTCTCAAACATCCTGCAGTGCGAGAATCAAGCGGAGGCGATCGAGTCTTGTGGGGAAAAGTGCACAAACCTCTGCAGAGTGTACAAACTGATCATGATTAGCCGTGTCCCCGGTTATGGACAACTTGAGTATCTAGTATCTGGATTATCATTTGAATCTCATCACCGTGATACTTATAATTAATTTTGTTGGGTTAATGATGATACTTAATTGGGATTGAGTTGGAAGTACCTTCTCAATGTTTCAACCACCATGATAGTTAAATAAAATTTATTCCTTTGAAGTAGGATAAAATTGGCTTTTCGCAAAACTGTAACCGTAGAGCCTTTCCACCAGCCATATATGCATATAGTATAGCATTATTATTGTTCATTGCTCTCTATGTGTTACTTTGCCAGCATATTCTATGTGCTGGCCCGTTTTCGGGCTGCAATGTTTCATGTTGCAGACTTTTCAGACGACGAGTAAGGTGCCTTAGGTCGTGGTCTTATACTCAGTGATGCCGCTGGAGTTGACGGACTCACTTATCTTCCAAGTCTTCCGCTGTTATCGTTATTAGATGGCCTTAAGCCATGTTATTCATACTTATCTCTTTGGAGATATTCGATGTAATAAGTGTGTGATTGCTACTCTGTTATAAATCCTCCATTTGTACTGTGCGTGTCAGCATTACTGATCCAGGGATGACACTGGTGCACAGCAGCACAGACCATTTGAGGTCTGGTCGCTACAAAGTTGGTATCAGAGCACACGCTGACTATAGGACACGACCACTAAGCTTAAGCCCTAGAAAACTTCTCTCTTCTCATTTCTGACCCCTCTCCACTTTCTACTCTTTTAGGAATGGCGAATGCAAGGAGCAAGTTCATGCAACCAGATGAAGACACGCCGTTTGGTCGACACTTGAAGGAAGTCACCAAGTACTTGAACATAGGAATACCAAGCATCACCGGAACCTACAACGCCACATTACCTGAAGAAGAGAGCTGGAAGATTCAAGTTATCATTCCAGGAAGAACGTTTGCGCCAATTACGGAACCCATGAGATTGGTTTTCGAAGCACCAACCTGGAGTTTAGGGAAGAGCATGGCCGCACACATCGCCATGGGACGCATTGGAGAAGTCTATCACCAGG
>NW_025283800.1:0-1165 GCF_018294505.1 Triticum aestivum
CATCAGAGGGCTAACGTGGTGTCACTCAGTGATTTTATCAAATTGCATCCACCCACGTTCCACCACTCCGTCGAGCCTCTCGACGCTGATGACTGGCTTCGCAGTATCTCTCACAAGCTGCGTTCCGCGCTGGTAGCGGAGGCTGACAAGGTCACCTTTGCTGCATATCATCTTGAAGGCCCCGCCAGTCTATGGTGGGAGAATTATGGAGCTATGCGCCCAGCGGGCCATGTCACTACTTGGGCTGAGTTCAGCGAGGCTTTCCGTGAACATCACATTCCGGAGGGTCTCATGGACCGTAAACGTGAGGAATTCTGCAATTTCACCCAAGGCCGACTTTCTGTGGATGTCTATAGCAGGGAGTTTGGTAATCTCGCCCGATATGCAACTGAGGAAGTGTCTACTGACGCCAAGAAGCAAGCAAGGTTCCGTAAGGGCCTTAGTCCTGAGCTTCGCCGCGACCTCCATCTGCATGAGTGCTCTTCTTTTTCGAAACTTGTCAACAAAGCCATCAGTGCTGAAACTGGTCAGACTGACTATGACGCAACACGCAAGCATGGACGCGACATGGGTTCCTCATCCGGTGCTGGTCCTCAGAAGCGCCGTGTGTGGGTACCCAACACCGCCCTGCCACCCAGGTTCACACCGAGGCCATCCTTCCAGGCGCCTCGCCCTGTTCAACAGTCTGCACCGGCCAAGCCCTATGGGGGTCCAACCAATAATGCTCCTCCACGTACCAGTTCCGTGACTTGTTTCAAGTGTGGGGAATCTGGTCACTATATGCGTGAGTGTCCCCAGACCAACCCCAATCAATCTGCTAAAGCTGTTGGCCGTGGCAAGCCGACAGGGAAGGTGTTTCATGCTAAACCGGTCACCGCTTCACGTGGCCATGTCAACTGTATCTCTGCCGAAGAAGCTCAAGAGGACCCCAACGTCGTTCTCGGTACGCTTCTTGTTAACTGCCACCCGGCATCTGTTCTTTTCGATACAGGAGCCTCTCATTCTTTTATATCTGAAAGTTATGCTCGTTTGCATAACGTTGCATTCTGTGCCTTGCCATCTACTATGGAAATCTCTACCCCTGGGTCTAGATGGCAGACCTCTAGGGTAAGTTATGGAAATGAGATCCAAGTCGACAGACTTGTTTTCCTTGCATCTTTGATAG
>NW_025283801.1:0-1165 GCF_018294505.1 Triticum aestivum
CTAAAGCTTCCGTTGGTATTATGGCAGGTCCCTTTACAATTGCCCGGTTCAAGGCATTCATTAATATCCGAAATTAACAAAATATGGATAAGATGCATAGAAAAATCTACAACACAGAAATCAGAAGATTATACTTCATTTAGTTAACATGAAACAATATCTAAGTACGTGAAGCCTACATGAAGGATAAAACAAACTACAAGTAGCAACTGTTTAACGTAACCAGCATAGACTCTATCAACAGAATTGAAGTCTTTAACACTTAGTTTCACACACTTGCTGTTGGTACTCACGCAAGCATATCCAGACCTATTCTGTTGGGCCTGTGAAAAACTTAGATTAGCACTAACCCATTGCACAGAGGAGAATGACCCAGAACAGGAAAAAAGATTAAACTTTCAGATATGATATATCTCCCTAGTAGGTCAGAACGGGTGGCGTTAACGGTCCCTTCGTCAATACTTATGTCAATGAGAGGGTTTTTTCCTCGGACCGAAATTCCAGTTACCGACAAGAAACCAGAAATTTCAGTGATCTCCAAAATAAATCCGGAATTCCCGAGATTTTCCGAAAACCGGCTTTTCCGCCCACTCCCCCCCCAAAAAAAAACCTTAGTCAACGATGACATGTTTCTCCTCCCCCATGAGGGCAGCTGATAATGTCATATTTGTGCAGTTCAGGAACTTTTTCCGTGCAAAGAACAGAAATTGCACACTAGTGTTACCACACCAACGGGTACAATCAGCCCCTCCTAGGATTTAACTTATACCCTAGTTTGATCAGTGATAGGTTAGCATGTATCAATGCCCAAAATACCTAATAACTGTGCGTTTGGTCGCTAGATCAGGAAAAGAGAAGTCACCTGAGCAACCATCTTAGTGTAGGGATTGCCTTCATAGTAAGCCCTGCACTCGCAGCTGTAGCCATGGTTTCCGTCGATGCACTCGGCATGCTCGCTGATACAAGCATAGTTTGTCCTGTTTTTCTCGGCAGCAATGCAGTTGGATTGGCCAACTATCTGCCACGATAGCGTGAAGTTAGTTAGCACATCACTAGTCGTGCTGATTCTATCCCACAGTTGGGAGGTCTTGTTAGCAATAGCAAAGTCGTCCAGATGTACACGACAACATCCAAAGCCATTACAGTCGTGCATAGCTTCCATCTC
>NW_025283802.1:0-1165 GCF_018294505.1 Triticum aestivum
GATTAATAAAACATGAGGCGGAGGCAGCATTGCCATCACCATCTGCTGCTGCTGCTACCGAACTCAAACTACTGCCACCGAAGAGCTGGAGCTACAGCGGCCAGGTCACCTCCATCACATGCATCAGCGCGTCCTGAGACGACGTCCCTAACCTGCATCAGTGCGGCAAAGAAGGCCGCCTTGTCCTCGTCCCACATGTCGCGCAAGGTCGGGACTCTGGTCGAAATCAAACAATTTAATGCCCAACTTCTGAACTTTGTCCAAACATATACAAATTTTATTAAGATCTGATATTTAACCCTCGGTAATTAACAACAAATATAAAATAGAGCGTACTTTCAAAGTTAATATGCATTGTCTCAATTTATTAATTTTTGAAACGGATTAAACTACAAATTAAGTCGGTTATTGAATAAACTATGAAAGTCGAAAATTGATTTGTCTTAGCCTCAGCAACATCAATAGATATGTACAATGGATCGTCCTAAAAAGATGCCTAATACAGGATAACCACTTTAGATTTGAACTTCATATAAAGAGCGCGAGAGATAAGTCAACGTTCTACATCTAATGTGTGTCGCTATAAATATAAACTTGGAACATCTCAATGGAGATGTACAATGGCTGAAAGAAACATGATGTCTGGACTGCAGCAACCGTCCAACATGTTGTCTGGTTTGTAGAGGTTGATACTAAGCTTCTCCACAAATCCTTTGCCACACTGAGGGCACTAGTTAGAAAGTACAATATTCATGCATAAGTTGAGAAATTCAATTCAATCTGTTCATCGAATATGTAAAGAATTACTCATGGTACTTTGGCACTCTCCTTGCCAGAAGGACGCCACAACTTCTCCCGACATGATCTGCCATACACATGGCCACATCGAATGCAACTGCATACACGTAGTAGATAGATAGGAGATGATCAGTGGTCCATAATTCTCACAAGTCCCATAATTGGTACTTGAAAAGCCATGCACGTGTAGGTGCCTCTAACATGGAAAAATGGGAACTAAAATGCCTAAACATAAAAGAGGAAAACCCCCACCATCAGACTGTAAAAAGGGATGCAAGTTTCTTCGGTATCCAATCCAACAAAGAGACAATATATACTGCGCTAATAGCCCACAATCCATTATAGACATGATTTATACTGTGCGTGT
>NW_025283803.1:0-1165 GCF_018294505.1 Triticum aestivum
AGTAGCAAGCTACCATGGCTCGGTGGAAACACTAGGAGACATTTCCCCGTAAGAGAGGCTACTAAAGATAAACAACTAGATGGTCAGATCCCACACATACCAAGCATTTCAATAACAAACACACAATATGCTCGATATGTGCAAATACAACATGGCATCACAACATGACTCTATGACTCAAGTAGTTTATTCAATAGGCTCCGAGGAGCGAGATATTACAAACATGGGTCTCATGACCCAACACTCAGAGCATACAAGTCAAAGCACAAGCGGAAGCTATCATGTCTGAGTACAGACAATTATAAATGAAAAAGGCTGAGAAGCCTGACTATCTACCAGATCCTGCCGAGGGCACAAGATCGTAGCTGAGGTAACAAGCTAAACGTCGAAGACCACGCGGAATTACTAGTGAGACTGAAGTCTCTCTGCAAAAACATAAAATAGGCAAACGTGAGTACAAATGTACCCAGCAAGACTTACATCAGAACTATCTACATATGCATCATTATCAACAAAGGGATGGTGGGGTTTAACTGCAGCAAGCCAGCTTTGACTCGGTGGCTATCCTGAACTACGACTGCAAGTAACTCTTTTGAGGTGGCGCACACGAGTCCACATATTCACCACATCAATACACCACTATGGATCCACTCCCGTCTCCCTACGAGAACGCCATCCATAGCACTCACGCTTATCTTGCGTATTTTAGAGTATCCACTTTCACTTGTCTATGAACTGATATAAGCAACCCAGAAGTCCTTTTCCGCAGACACGGCTATTCGAATAGATGATGTTAACCCTGCAGGGGTGTACTTCTTCATACATGTTTCCACCACTTAGCGTCTGCACACGACATGTGCTCGGCAGACTTCAAGCGAAAGCCGACGTGGGTGTAGACCACGACCTACCTAAACACTCAAGTCTCTAGTCCAGGTTTATCGCCTATTCGGGTTCCATCCATGAGGAGATCCGGCCGGAGTTTCGCTCACAGCCCCAAACGATGTGAACAGGGTTCCGTGACACCAAACGGGCGCCCGGTTTACCCGGCCACGTGCCTACCGCATCACAGCCCACCCCTACGGTCAGCGCTGTCCACGGCCTCCAGCATACTACAAACACCAGAAACTACTTGCAACTCCTGGACAGAGGACAAGGGTGAATAAGA
>NW_025283804.1:0-1165 GCF_018294505.1 Triticum aestivum
TTGCATATCAACGACTCATGTGACAATGCAGGTGCATAGATCATCGATGGCGAAGAAAGTGCTATGCCAGGAGTATACGACGAGTGGCCGAAGTGTCAGGCCCAGGTGTACCAGTTTCTGAGCGACAGCCAGTAGTTAGTTTAGGTTCATGCTAGTGCAAGAGAGGGATATGAACTGACGCCTCAGCAAGTACTACATTATGTATGATGAGACATGTCATGTAACTTGTATAGCTATATCGTGATTATGATGTGACGATATGATTTGTGTTGGATGATATGATGAGACTATTATGTGTATGATATGATGAGAATATTGCATGTTTATGATATGATTAGAATACTGTATAAAACCTGTAAAAAACATCCCAAATACGTAGCAAAAAAATGAGAACATATAGTAGTAGCACCCTTTAGTGGTGGACAGGCAAACACTGCTGCTAAAGCACTTAGCAGTAGCACCGGTATGGAAAGCACTACTATTAAGTAGGTATAGCAGTAGCACGTGTCAGAACGCTCTACTGCTACATGCGCTACTGCTAAACGTTAGCTGTAGCGCCGTATCAGTAGCGCGGTTACCCACGCTACCGATACACCAAACACCCGCACTACTGCTGGGCTTTTCCCTAGTAATGCTTATGGTTACGTTTTGAAATCACCACCTCATGTTCTGCCTTGCAATATTGTCTCTGTCACACCCTAGCTAGTCATGCATTAGAGTGTTGCATCATGTTTACTCTTTCAGCAGAAACCTGAAATGGGGATGACAGAACCCCCAGTCCCCTCTGAAACCAACTAGGGTTTACTAAAATAATTTTCAATGAACCTGAAATGCCCTTCTAAAATGCCCATCATTTTTGTCTTGGTTCAGAACCTCTGCAAAAGTGGTGCACATTTTCCTAGGCCATCCTAGGGTTTTTGAATTAAATCATAACTATTTGAATTTGGGCATTTAAAATTATATAAAATATTTAAATGCTCAAATATCTCCAAACTAAAATGTTTCATGTTGGAAATAATCCAACTATGAGCCAGGAGTAGTTTGGTGATTTTTGGAATTGCCTAGGTATTTTATTTAATTCAACAAAGTTGCAGATATATTAAATAAAAACAGAAACAGAAAAGAAAGGGGGAAAAACCTACCTGGGCTCCTCCACTGTGCGGCC
>NW_025283805.1:0-1165 GCF_018294505.1 Triticum aestivum
ATGAAGACACGATGATGGAGATCATGATGATGGAGATCATGGTGTCATGCCGGTGACGATGATGATCATGGAGCCCCGAAGATGGAGATCAAAAGGAGCAAAATGATATTGGCCATATCATGTCACTATTTGATTGCATGTGATGTTTATCATGTTTATGCATCTTATTTGCTTAGAACGACGGTAGTAAATAAGATGATCCCTCATTAAAATTTCAAGAAAGTGTTCCCCCTAACTGTGCACCATTGCGAAAGTTCGTCATTTCAAAGCACCACGTGATGATCGGGTGTAGATTCTAACGTTTACATTCAACGGGTGTAAGCCAGATTTACACACGCAAAAACACTTAGGTTGACTTGACGAGCCTAGCATGTACAGACATGGGCTTGGAACACAAGAGACCGAAAGGTCGAGAATGAGTCGTATGGTAGATACGATCAACATGAAGATGTTCACCGATGATGACTAGTGCGTCTCACGTGATGATCGGACACGGCCTAGTTGACTCGGATCATGTAATCACTTAGATGACTAGAGGGATGTCTATCTGAGTGGGAGTTCATAAGATGAACTTAGTTATCCTGAACATAGTCAAAAACCCTTTGCAAATTATGTCTTAGCTTGCACTTTAGTTCTACTGTTTTAGATATGTTCCTAGAAAATATAGTTGAAAGTTAACAGTAGCAATTATGCGGACAGTAGAAGGCTTATGTCCTTAATGCACCGCTCGGTGTGCTGGACCTCGAACGTGGTCTGTGGATGTTGCGAACATCTGACATACACGTTCTGATGACTACATGATAGTTCGGTAATGTTAAATGGTTTAGAATTGAGGCACCGAAGACATTTTTGAAAAGTCGCAGAACATATGAGATGTTCCAAGAGCTGAAATTGGGATTTCAGGCTCGTGCCCACGTCAAGAGGTATGAGACCTCCAACGAGTTTTCTAGCCTGCAAACTAAGTGAGAAGATCTCAATCGTTGAGCTTGTATTCAGATTGTCTGGGTACAACAATCACTTGAATCGAGTGGGGGTTAATCTTCCAGATGAGATAGTGATGTTTCTCCAAAGACATTGCCACCAAGCTACTAGAGCTTCGTGATGAACTATAACATAATAGGGATAGATATGATGATCCTTGAGCTATTCGCGATGTTTGACACCA
>NW_025283806.1:0-1165 GCF_018294505.1 Triticum aestivum
TTTTTTTATACTTTGCTTTCTTTTAGTTTCCTATTATTTTAGTTTTAGTAAATTACCAAAGTGGCACCTAAATAGCATTTTACAAATTATGCCACTGCCACAATAATTTAATACTTATAACAATTTAGTTTTGAAAATGTTTATTATTTTTAAAGCATTAAACTAATTGTTTTTGCTACCTTTTATTCATTTAACAGTATTTAAACATTTTATAAAAGTGTGGTTTCTCCACCATAATTATCTATGCAATATTTGTCACATTTAGAACATTTTAGTTTTGACTTTTGAAAACGTTTATTGTTTGCTTGATTTTGAATATGAGTTTAAATCGGTTCCGAACTAACACGAGATTAGCGAAAAAAATTCGAAGTGATGTGGCATCATTAGCAGAGGGTTACTGTAGCTTGATTACCCGGGCGTCACAATTCTCCTCCACTACAAGAAATCTCGTCCCGAGATTTAAGCGGTGGATTAAGGGGGGAAAGGTGCTCGTAGCGAAAAACCTAATGAGTCTTCTCGGTCTTGGCTGCCCTTTCGAAGAGGTTGATCCCTTCTGTTGATGTCTTCATTTCTTTGCTTCAGGTCATCATGGTGAAGTCGGCATCCTTTTCTTTGGGAACTCCAACGTACTTATGAATAGGTAAGGTGCAGCTTCTACAACGATAGGATTTTATAAGGGAAAATCTTCTGGGGGTTTCCCAAGTATGAACATATGAGTATCTCTCGAGCTGAACAAACGAAACACATCGAGAGCAAAGTAAGACGGTGCAATAAGAATTTTCAAGTGGATAGGCAATCGTTCATTGCCTGGAACAGAGTGTGAATGGGGTTCAGGGCAACAGGAATAAGTATTGTGTCCGATACAGAATAGATCAACAGGCGGGTGGCCCGTGAATTACATAGAAAGTCAAGCACGAGGGATAACTTTGACAACAGGGTGTACAAGAGAGTCAGGTTTCGATCCTATGGATCTGTGGGTTATGGGCCCACCATGTGGTTTTTTTTTGTAATAGGAGCAGTGACATCTTTCACGGTCATGATAGCAAGGCATGTCAGGGAGTACCAAGTCAGTTATGTCGGCAACAACGTTGGTACCAAGGGCGAGGGACGAAGAGAACCATTTTCCTGCTCGTTGAAATGAGGCGGACCAATAGGCAAGGTTCCC
>NW_025283807.1:0-1165 GCF_018294505.1 Triticum aestivum
CTCCTTGAGGCATAGACCGATGTTTTCAGCAGTCAGTCTAGAGGGCATTATAAATTCAAAAAAATTAAAAAATACAAAAACTTGGAAACCTAGTTTTGTTTGTGGAAGAGATCATGTGTGCCAAAACTGAGGTGATTTGGAGGTGGTTGGAAAAATGCACATTTCTGATATTTTCACAGGTTACAAAATATACTATTGGACAGAATATAGACAGCACCACACAGCAACATCACATTCATCCAATACAATAGAAGATAGCTCTCCGAATACAATTCATCATATTAGTCTCCGAATTCAAAAGACCGAACAAAGATAGAACATTACAAGTCTCGAGACCGCGAGTAGCGAGTTTGTCTTCATATTATCAGTCGATATCGATCATCTAAACTACCATCACATAGAAGAGAGTTGCGGTCATCACGATGAGCATCATCGTGATGAAACTGGTCTTCATCTGGTTCCTCCAACGCTCCCTCCTCTCTCCCGCTAGATAGTGGGCGTATCTAGATTCCGCCTCCGCCCTAGTGGTGTACCCTTTGTAACTGTTACCGCTGAAACGGTGAACCTGTCTCCGACACTCCTCCCAGTTGTCGTAGACTCCGGGAACCTTACCCTTGTACACGACATACGACGGCATCTCTATGCACAAGCCAAACAACAGACAATACATAAGCAATAAATAAGTATGCAACAAAAGGATCGGAAGAGAAAAGCAAGACATTAATAGCACAATTCATGGTCCTAGTAATAAATAGCATCGATTACATCTAAGTTTAACGACTGTCCAAACCAAAGAGACATACAATTCATTAAAGTTTAATTACAACATGAGCCAATCAATGTTTCAGAACTACACATAGCATCACTACTTTCGACTCGACTCATGGGACCGGAGCGTGGATGAAGCCGCCGTCTGTCTTGATGGTCATGAAATCGCGGGCGTTGTCAGCCTGCATTTGTAGCGTTGTGTCTATCTCACTGCACAGAACACGGAATGTTAGAAGAAATAAAGAACGATCGATGGATGCATTTTTTGTTGTTTTGGCTGATGTTGTTTTGGTGCTGTTTTCGTGCCATTTAGGATGGCTGCAGTGACTTTTTGGTGCCATTTTTGATCTCTTAATATGGTTGCAGTGAGAGCAAAATATGGCTGTTATTTTTTTTT
>NW_025283808.1:0-1165 GCF_018294505.1 Triticum aestivum
ATTGGATGCCATCTCTCAAATTCCAGTCGTTTGCGAGTATCAAGATGTCTTTCCAGAAGAGCTTCCGGGTATGCCTCCGCACCGGCCAGTTGAGTTCGTTATCGAACTAGAGCCTGGTACTGTACCCGTTTGCAAGCGTCCATACAAGCTTGGACCTAACGAGCTGAAGGAATTGAAGAAGCAGCTCGATGAACAAGAACGTCTGGGTTTGATCAGACCGAGTTCTTCTCCATGGGGTTGTGGTGTTCTTTTTGTCAAGAAGAAGGATGGCACGGACCGACTTTGTGTCGACTACCGTCCATTGAACAAGAAGACAATCAAGAACAAGTATCCACTTCCCAACATCAATGAGCTATTTGAGCAACTCAAGGGCGCTAAAGTATTCTCGAAGCTTGACCTTCGTATGGGTTATCATCAGATTCGCATTCGTGAAGAAGATATTCCCAAGACAGCATTCAGAACGAGCTTTGGTTCTTATGAATATACTGTCGTGTATTTCGGCCTTGTAAATGCTCCTCCGGTGTTCTCTCGGATGATGAATTTCATCTTCAACCCTTATACCAATGAATTCGTTCTGGTGTATCTCGATGATATCTTGGTCTTCTCCAAGAATAAGCAGGATCATGCCAAACATTTGCGATTGGTGCTCGACAAGCTCAGAGAGTATCAATTCCATGCGAAGTTCTCCAAATGTGAGTTTTGGCTAGATGAAGTTCTTTTCCTTGGTCACATCATCTCCGCCAAAGGCATCGCTGTAAACCCCGAGAAGGTGTCCGCAGTTCTGGATTGGGAACCTCCTCAAAATGTCAAGCAGCTCCGCAGTTTTCTGGGTCTTGCAAGCTATTGCCGAAGATTCGTTGAGAATTTCTCCACGATTGCAAAGCCTCTTTCCAACCTCCTACAGAAGCATGTGAAGTATGTCTGGTCTCCTGAGTGTGAAGTTGCTTTCAACACTCTCAAACAGAAACTAGTCACAGCTCCTGTCTTGACTCCTCCTGATGAATCCAAGCCGTATGAAGTTTTCTGTGATGCTTCTCTCCAAGGTCTCGGTGCTGTGTTAATGCAAGAGAAGAAAGTTGTGGCCTATACCTCTCGGCAGTTGAAGCCCAACGAGAAGAACTACCCCACTCACGATCTTGAGTTGGCGGCAGTTGTCCATGCTTTG
>NW_025283809.1:0-1165 GCF_018294505.1 Triticum aestivum
ATTAAATCATAAATATTTGAATTTGGGCATTTAAAATAATATAAAATATTTAAATGCTCAAATATCTCCAAACTAAAATGTTTCATGTTGGAAATAATCCAACTATGGGCCAGGAATAGTTTGGTGATTTTTGAAGTTGCCTAGGTATTTTATTTAATTCAACAAAGTTGCAGATTTATTAAATAAAAACAGAAATAGAAAAAAAAGGGGGAAAACTTACCTGGGCTCCTCCCTGTGCGGCCCAGCCAGCTGGCCGGCCCAGCAAGCCAGCCCAGCCCACCACCGCCGTCGTCCTCCTGGCGCCAGTCGGCCAGGCGTGTGGCCGGCGCGCGCGCACGGCCGGAGCGCCACGCCACCAGCTCGTCTGCCTGCCTCCCTCGCCAGCGCGACGCCGCGGCGCTTCTTCTCGGTGCCGCCCCGATCCCCTGGCCTTATCCCCCTCTCTCTCCCGTGCTGCTCCCTCCCTCTCTCTCACGGCCGAACACCACCGTCGCTGCCGTTCGCCATAGCCGCCGTCTCCGACCACCCCTCGCTTCCCCGACTAGCTCAGGAGCTCCGCCTCGACTCCCTCTTCCTCCCCACCACTCCACGGGTCTCCGGAAGCCCTGCATCGCCGCCACGTCGCCGTTCCCCTCTTCGGGCTCCAACCACCGTCGCCGTCAAATTCGTCGTCTCCGGCGCGTCCCCGAGCCCGCTTCGACGCCCACTGCAACCGCGGTGAGCCCCCGAGTCATTTCCCCCTTCTCCCCTGGTCTCTCCCGACCTCTAGGCCCTAGCCCCACCTCGGCCGAGAGCTCCACGCCGCCGACGATGTCGCCGTCGTGGCCACGGTCGCCGTAGCGCCCAACCGAGCACACCATCGTGCTCCACACCTCACGAGGAGCACGTAGCACGCACCAACACCCCCCCTAACGCCCTGCAACGCCGTTTCCGACCGCACCCGAACTCCGGCCGCCGCAGCCGAGCTCGCCGTCGTCAACTCCGGCCACCCCGAGCCCAACCACCACCACCAATAGTCGCGGCTCAACCTCAGCAACACGTAGATGCCTTCCGCCGTCCATTTGGTTGCCGGAATGGCAAAAAGCACTTTCGCCGCCGTCTCGGACCTCGCCGGCGTCATGTCGCCGGTGGGGTTTGACTTGTCCGACCTGGGGTTTGACCCCCC
>NW_025283810.1:0-1165 GCF_018294505.1 Triticum aestivum
ATCTTCCACCAATTAAACCAACTAGCATCAACTACAAGGAGTAATCAACACTACTAGCAACCTACTAGCACCAATCCCGGACTTTGAGACAAGAATTGGATACAAGAGATGAACTAGGGTTTGGAGATGAGATGGTGCTGGTGAAGATGTTGATGGAGATTGCCCTCTCCCGGTGAGAGGAGCGTTGGTGATGACGATGGTGATGATTTCCCCCTCCGGGAGGGAAGTATCCCCGGCAGAACAGCTCCGCCGGAGCTCTAGATTGGATCCGCCAAGGTTCCGCCTCGTGGCGGTGGAGTCTCGTCCCAAAAAGTTCCTCCCTATTTTTTCTCATCGAAAGACCTCATATAGGAGAAGATGGGCATCGGAGAGCCACCAGGGGGCCCATGAGGTAGGGGCGCGCCCTAGGGGGGGCGCCCCCACCCTCGTGAGCAGGATGTGGGCCCCCTGGCCTTCATCTTTGGCGTGGATTTTTCTTTATTTCTTCCAAGACATTCCGTGGAATTTCAGGACTTTTGGAGTTGCGCAGAATAGGTGTCTAATATTTGCTCCTTATCCAGACCAGAATTCCAGCTGCCGGCATTCTCCCTCTTTATGTAAACCTTGTAAAATAAGAGAGAATAGCCATAAGTATTGTGATATAAAGTGAAATAACAGTCCATAATGCGATAAATATCGATATAAAAGCATGATGCAAAATGGATGTTTCACCTGACAAGGAACAGACTGTGCTTCCCATACAGAACACCGCACGGGCCGCCGGCCGAACCACCGGCCCCACCGCTTGTGTTCCTCCGCCACCCCCACCCCCGCCCCCACTCGCGTCGAGTTTTCTTCGTTCGACGAGGCCCCACCACCGCCCCCACAACCACCGTCCCCATCCAAGCCCCTTCGATCGCACCGGCGAACTCCGGCGAGCTCTGAAAAATCGACTGACCCAATTTTGAAATTTAGTCTACTATGATTTAACTAGTGTGGAATATAAAAGGGGAAAACCATAAGCATTGTGAGTATGGTGTTGAGCGTTCCATGGCGGATCTGAAGGTGCAAACCGGACAAAGGCAACTTCACAACCAAGACAAGAAATCAGAGTAAAGCAGTGGCGATCTATTTTCTTACTGCGATAAATAAGTTGAGCAGATACGAAAGAGTACCGCCTCTGGTG
>NW_025283811.1:0-1165 GCF_018294505.1 Triticum aestivum
ATCTTCCACCAATTAAACCAACTAGCATCAACTACAAGGAGTAATCAACACTACTAGCAACCTACTAGCACCAATCCCGGACTTTGAGACAAGAATTGGATACAAGAGATGAACTAGGGTTTGGAGATGAGATGGTGCTGGTGAAGATGTTGATGGAGATTGCCCTCTCCCGGTGAGAGGAGCGTTGGTGATGACGATGGTGATGATTTCCCCCTCCGGGAGGGAAGTATCCCCGGCAGAACAGCTCCGCCGGAGCTCTAGATTGGATCCGCCAAGGTTCCGCCTCGTGGCGGTGGAGTCTCGTCCCAAAAAGTTCCTCCCTATTTTTTCTCATCGAAAGACCTCATATAGGAGAAGATGGGCATCGGAGAGCCACCAGGGGGCCCATGAGGTAGGGGCGCGCCCTAGGGGGGGCGCCCCCACCCTCGTGAGCAGGATGTGGGCCCCCTGGCCTTCATCTTTGGCATGGATTTTTCTTTATTTCTTCCAAGACATTCCGTGGAATTTCAGGACTTTTGGAGTTGCGCAGAATAGGTCTCTAATATTTGCTCCTTATCCAGACCAGAATTCCAGCTGCCGGCATTCTCCCTCTTTATGTAAACCTTGTAAAATAAGAGAGAATAGCCATAAGTATTGTGATATAAAGTGAAATAACAGTCCATAATGCGATAAATATCGATATAAAAGCATGATGCAAAATGGACGTTTCACCTGACAAGGAACAGACTGTGCTTCCCATACAGAACACCGCACGGGCCGCCGGCCGAACCACCGGCCCCACCGCTTGTGTTCCTCCGCCACCCCCACCCCCGCCCCCACTCGCGTCGAGTTTTCTTCGTTCGACGAGGCCCCACCACCGCCCCCACAACCACCGTCCCCATCCAAGCCCCTTCGATCGCACCGGCGAACTCCGGCGAGCTCTGAAAAATCGACTGACCCAATTTTGAAATTTAGTCTACTATGATTTAACTAGTGTGGAATATAAAAGGGGAAAACCATAAGCATTGTGAGTATGGTGTTGAGCGTTCCATGGCGGATCTGAAGGTGCAAACCGGACAAAGGCAACTTCACAACCAAGACAAGAAATCAGAGTAAAGCAGTGGCGATCTATTTTCTTACTGCGATAAATAAGTTGAGCAGATACGAAAGAGTACCGCCTCTGGTG
>NW_025283812.1:0-1165 GCF_018294505.1 Triticum aestivum
AGAGTGTCCACGTCATATGCATGCAACATCAGCATTCATTTATTCAAGCAGCCGAACAACCAGTCGTTTGAGAAATCAGCGTTCAGTTCTTCAGCGTCCAACCAAGCCATATGTCCCTTCAGCGTTCAGTTCTTGCTACTACTGAAGCAGTAATTTTGCCGCCTGGGCTGACGCACGTCCGCGGAGAAGACAACATGTGTCGAACGGGTAGTATAGTTTTTATATTGCAACATCATCTGCCTCTCTTGCTTTTACCCCTGCAGAAATAAGTAGGCAATCATCTTGTGGCGATGCGTCCTTGAGAAGTTTAGCAAGCGACAGCACCTGCAGCTGATTTCTGGGCTGATTGGGTGCCGTTGTTTTTTGCAAATTTTGGCTCATCCCATAAGCATATGAGGCTGCTCACTTCTCTGTTGGTGTGCAGCAATTAATCACTTGGTTGCCTACCAATGGCTTGGTAAGAGCAAGTATAATAAGGATGACTAGGCGGGTTGTAAACCTTTAAGACTAGTCACAGTGGGGAGTAACTTATAGTAGTAACATGCATATGTTACTAGTCTATGTTACTAACTCCACAGTGGATAGTAACATATGTGTTGTGTCACACATCACTTCATTTATTAAGTTGTACACTTATCTTCTCTTGACACTAGATGACCCGTTGCGCCAATGACGCAAAGGCCGAGTGTAAGCCAAGTATTGGAAGAGTGAGCATATATTTCTTTTATCATTGCTGTTTTAAAAGCATACAACACAACAGTCTAAGCAAGAAATAGCCGATAGTTAAACACGCAGGATGGTCTTAAGGGATTACATAAGATCTAAAAGGATGATAAACACAAAGTCTTGGTAGGCATTTATACTAACATTAAGTTATATAACAAGGGGCTCTTGCAACTTGCTTATATTGAGACGATCAGGCGCAGTCCCTTGGAAGTGCATTTGAAGGCGAAAGCATATGCTTGCCCTTTGCTCATGTGTGCCTGAGGGAAGAAGTTGCTCCAGCCAATGGTGGCTCTTTTGTCAACACCCTTGATAAAGCGGTTGTGACAGCGGTAGTCCCGTCTACAGTTGTGATTGACAGTTCACCGTGGTCAGCATCCATGTGTGGGAAAAGGGAACCCGTAGAAAAGGTAATGCTAAAGTACTAAAAATAACAATAAAG
>NW_025283813.1:0-1165 GCF_018294505.1 Triticum aestivum
AAATTGTAAACCCACTATCTAACTAATGTGAGCCCGGAAACTTCCTCACTGATAATTTCACTCCCATAAAAGAATGCGTTAGAGGCGACAACATGCATATGAGGTGAAAGGACAAGCTAGGTTGTGACTGACCAATAGAGAATGTTGTAGCAAAGATGTTTTCAGCCATAAAAAGGCAATGAAAAATAGCTACAGTCTATGATCTTTTTGGGAGTGAAAATTAATGTCTCAAAAAAATTCAATAACAGAAAGCTAGAATTGCATCAGATCAAGTGATACTCTGACAAAGACAATCATAGTAATCTACTCAAGTCATCAGTGAGGGTGAGAACATAACGATAGCCACCGCGAGCCTCAACACTAATTGGACCGCACACATCAGTACGTATGATTTCCAATAAGTTGGTTGCTCGCTCCATTGTTCCTAAGAACGGAGTCTTTGTCATTTTACCCATGAGGCATGGTTCGCATGTGTCAAATGATTCGTAATCAAGAGACTCCAAAAGTCCATCTACATGGAGCTTCTTCATGCGTTTGACACCTATGTGACCAAGGCGGCAGTGCCACAAGTATGTGGGACTATCATTATCAACCTTAAATCTTTTGGTATTCACACTATGAATATGTGTAACATTACGCTCGAGATTCATTAAGAATAAACCATTCACCAGCGGAGCATGACCATAAAACATATCTCTCATATAAATAGAACAACCATTATTATCGGATTTAAATGAGTAGCCATCTCAAATTAAACGAGATCCTGATACAATGTTCATGCTCAAAGCTGGCACTAAATAACAATTATTGAGGTTTAAAACTAATCCCGTAGGTAAATGTAGAGGCAGCGTGCCGACGGCGATCACATCGACCTTGGAACCATTCCCGACGCGCATCGTCACCTCGTCCTTCGCCAGTCTCCGCTTATTCCGCAGTTCCTGCTTTGAGTTACAAATGTGAGCAACCGCACCGGTATCCAATACCCAGGAGCTACTACGGGTACTGGTAAGGTACACATCAATTACATGTATATCACATATACCTTTAGTGTTGCTGGCCTTCTTGTCCACTAAGTATTTGGGGCAGTTCCGCTTCCAGTGACCACTTCCCTTGCAATAAAAACACTCAGTCTCAGGCTTGGGTCCATTCTTTGACTTCTTCCCGG
>NW_025283814.1:0-1165 GCF_018294505.1 Triticum aestivum
AAAAATTCTTTTTTATCATTTACCTACTCGAGGACGAGCAGGAATTAAGCTTGGGGATGCCCGATACGTCTCCAACGTATCTATAATTTTTGATTGCTCCATGCTACTTTATCTACTGTTTTGGACTATATTGGGCTTTATTTTCCACTTTTATATTACTTTTGGGACTAACCTATTAACCGGAGGCCCAACCCAGAATTGTTGTTTTTTGCCTTTTTCAGTATTTCGAAGAAACAGAATATCAAACGGAGTCCAAACGGAATGAAACCTTCGGGATCGTGATTTTCCAACCGAACGTGATCCAGGAGACTTGGACCCTACTCCAAGAAGTCTCCGAGGAGGTCACTATGGTGGAGGGCGCGCCCCCCTACCTCGTGGGCCCCTCGGAGCTCCACCGACGTACTCCTTGCTCCTATATATATACCTATGTATCCCCGAACGATCAGAACAGGAGCCAAAAACCTAATTTCACCGCCGCAACCTTCTGTATCCACGTGGGGCCTGTTCCGGAGCTCCGCCGGAGAGGGCATCCACCACGGAGGGCTTCTACATCATCACCATAGCCCCTCTAATGAAGTGTGAATAGTTTACTTCAGACCTTCGGAATTAATGCTTGGGAAAGAATGAAATTAATGCTTCGCAATTGCCCTACTCATGGTTTGAATATATGGATGATCATACAAAAATTTTATGCTATATTGAATTTTGCTTCTAGAAATCTTTTAAATTCGGCCGCGGGAGGCACTTTTATGGAAATTATGTTAGGGGATGCTACCAAATTGCTTGATAATATTATGGTTAATTACTCTCAATGGCACACCGAAAGATCTTCTAGTAAAAAAGTGCATGCTATAGAAGAAATCAATGTTTTGAGTGAAAAGATGGATGAACTTATGAAGATGTTTGCTCCTAAAAATACTCCTCTTGATCCCAATGATATGCCTTTATCTACTTTGCTTGAGAATAATAATGAATCTATGGATGTGAATTTTGTTGGTAGGAATAGTTTTGGAAACAACGCTTATAGAAGGAATTTTAATCCTAGGCCTTATCCTAGTAATCCTTCTAATAATTATGGAAATTCCTACAATAACTCTTATGGAAATTTTAATAAGATGCCCTCTGAATTTGAGAATAGTGTTAAAGAGTTTATGAATTCACAAAA
>NW_025283815.1:0-1165 GCF_018294505.1 Triticum aestivum
CACAGGCAAGAACCCTTTCTTTGCTTGATCCATTTTGAATTTCTTCAAAATTTTGTCAAGGTATGTGCTCTGTGAAAGTCCAATTAAGCGTCTTGATCTGTCTCTATAGATCTTAATGCCTAATATGTAAGCAGCTTCACCGAGGTCTTTCATTGAAAAACTTTTATTCAAGTATCCCTTTATGCTATCCAGAAATTCTATATCATTTCCAATCAGTAATATGTCATCCACATATAATATCAGAAATGCTACAGAGCTCCCACTCACTTTCTTGTAAATACAGGCTTCTCCAAAAGTCTGTATAAAACCAAATACTTTGATCACACTATCAAAACGTTTATTCCAACTCCGAGAGGCTTGCACCAGTCCATAAATGGATCGCTGGAGCTTGCACACTTTGTTAGCTCCCTTTGGATCGACAAAACCTTCTGGTTGCATCATATACAACTCTTCTTCCAGAAATCCATTCAGGAATGCAGTTTTGACATCCATTTGCCAAATTTCATAATCATAAAATGCGGCAATTGCTAACATGATTCGGACGGACTTAAGCATCGCTACGGGTGAGAAGGTCTCATCGTAGTCAATTCCTTGAACTTGCCGAAAACCTTTTGCGACAAGTCGAGCTTTGTAGACAGTAACATTACCATCAGCATCAGTCTTCTTCTTAAAGATCCATTTATTCTCAATCGCTTGCCGATCATCGGGCAAGTCAACCAAAGTCCATACTTTGTTCTCATACATGGATCCCATCTCAGATTTCATGGCTTCTAGCCACTTTGCGGAATCTGGGCTCATCATTGCTTCTTCATAGTTCGTAGGTTCATCATGATCTAGTAGCATGACCTCCAGAACAGGATTACCGTACCACTCTGGTGCGGATCTTACTCTGGTTGATCTACGAAGTTCAGTAGTATCTTGATCTGAAGTTTCATGATCATTATCATTGGCTTCCTCACTAACTGGTGTAGGTGTCACTGAAACAGTTTTCTGTGATGAACTACTTTCCAGTAAGGGAGCAGGTACAGTTACCTCGTCAAGTTCTACTTTCCTCCCACTCACTTCTTTCGAGAGAAACTCCTTCTCTAGAAATGATCCATTCTTAGCAACGAATGTTTTTCCTTCGGATCTGTGATAGAAGGTGTACCCAACAGTTTCCTTTGGG
>NW_025283816.1:0-1165 GCF_018294505.1 Triticum aestivum
CAGTGGCATCATGAGCCAGGCCTATGCGTAGTTTCTATGCACGAGTAGAACACAAAGCAGTTGTGGGCGTAGATGTTGTCAATTTTTCTTGCCACTACTAGTCTTATCTTGTTTCGGCGGTATTGTGGGATGAAGCGGCCCGGACCGACCTTACACGTACGCTTACGTGAGACAGGTTCCACCGACTGACATGCACTAGTTGCATAAGGTGGCTAGCGGGTGTCTGTCTCTCCCACTTTAGTCGGAACGGATTCGATGAAAAGGGTCCTTATGAAGGGTAAATAGAAATTGGCATATCACGTTGTGGTTTTACGTAGGTAAGAAACGTTCTTGCTAGAAACCTATAGAAGCCACGTAAAAACTTGCAACAACAATTAGAGGACGTCTAACTTGTTTTTGCAGCATGTGCCTTGTGATGTGATATGGCCAGAAGATGTGATGAATGATATATGTGATGTATGAGATTGATCATGTTCTTGTAATAGGAACCACGACTTGCATTTCGATGAGTATGACAACCGGCAGGAGCCATAGGAGTTGTCTTTAATTTTTTGTATGATCTGCGTGTCATTAATAACGCCATGTAAATTACTTTACTTTATTGCTAAACACGTTAGCCATAGAAGTAGAAGTAACCGTTGGCGTGACAACTTCATGAAGACACGATGATGGAGATCATGGTGTCATGCCGGTGATGAAGATGATCATGGCGCCCCGAAGATGGAGATCAAAGGAGCAAAATGATATTGGCCATATCATGTCACTATTTGATTGCATGTGATGTTTATCATGTTTTACATCTTATTTGCTTAGAACGACGGTAGTAAGTAAGATGATCCCTTATAATAATTTCAAGAAAGTGTTCCCCCTAACTGTGCACCGTTGTGAAGGTTCGTTGTTTCGAAGCACCACGTGATGATCGGGTGTGATAGATTCTAACGTTCGCATACAACGGGTGTTGACGAGCCTAGCATGTACAGACATGGCCTCGGAACACACGCAATACACTTAGGTTGACTTGACGAGCCTAGCATGTACAGACATGGCCTCGGAACACGGAAGACCGAAAGGTCGAGCATGAGTCGTATAGAAGATACGATCAACATGAAGATGTTCACCGATCTTGACTAGTCCGTCTCACGTGATGATCGGACACGGCCTAGTT
>NW_025283817.1:0-1165 GCF_018294505.1 Triticum aestivum
CATGGGAGAGTGGGAGGGGGCAAACCCTAGGTCCAGATGGGCCCTAAGGCCCATCTAGTGGGGCGCCCCCCTCTCCTCCCCTTGGCCGCCCCCCCTTGATGGGATCTAGGGCTGGCCGCCTCCTCTTGGGGTGGGAAACCCTAAAGGGGGCGCAGCCCCCTTCCACCCTATATATAGTTGAGGTTTGGGCTGCCCAAGACACAAGAGAACGTCTCCTTTTGGTGCAGCCCTACCCCTCTCCCTCCTCCTCCTCTCCCGCGGTGCTTGGCGAAGCCCTGCGGGATTGCCACGCTCATCCACCACCACCATGCCGTCGTGTTGCTGCTGGATGGAGTCTTCCCAACCTCTCCCTCTCTCCTTGCTGGATCAAGGCGTGGGAGACGTCACCGGGCTGCACGTGTGTTGAACGCGGAGGCACCGTACTTTCGGTGCTTAGATCAGAATCAACCGCGATCTGAATCGCTACGAGTACGACTCCCTCATCCGCGTTCTTGCAACGCTTCCGCATCGCGATCTACAAGGGTATGTAGATTCACTCCCCTTCCCCTCGTTGCTAGATTACTCCATAGATTGATCTTGGTGATGCGTAGAAAATTTTGAATTTCTGCTACGTTACCCAACAGTGGTATCAGAGCTAGGTCTATGCGTAGTTTCTATGCACGAATAGAACACAAAGTAGTTGTGGGCGTCGATGTTGTCAATTCTTCTTGCCGCTACTAGTCTTATCTTGTTTCGGCGGCATTGTGGGATGAAGCGGCCCGGACCGACCTTACACGTACGCTTACGTGAGACAGGTTCCACCGACTGACATGCACTAGTTGCATAAGGTGGCTAGCGGGTGTCTGTCTCTCCCACTTTAGTCGGAACGGATTCGATGAAAAGGGTCCTTATGAAGGGTAAATGGAAATTGGCAAATCACGTTGTGGTCATACGTAGGTAAGAAACGTTCTTGCTAGAAACCTACAAACCACGTAAAAACTTGCAACAACAATTAGAGGACGTCTAACTTGTTTTTGCAGCATGTGCCTTGTGATGTGATATGGCCAGAAGATGTGATGAATGATATATGTGATGTATGAGATTGATCATATTCTTGTAATAAGAATCACGACTTGCATGTCGATGAGAATGACAACCGGCAGGAGCCATAGGAGTTGTCTTTATT
>NW_025283818.1:0-1165 GCF_018294505.1 Triticum aestivum
AGGCCAAGGCGCACCCCCTACAGCCCATGTGGCCCCCGGGGATGGGTGGCCCCACCCGGTGGACCCCCGGGACCCTTCCGGTGGTCCCGGTACAATACCGATAACCCCGAAACTTGTCCCGATGCCCGAAACAGGACTTCCCATATATAAATCTTTACCTCCGGACCATTCCGGAACTCCTCGTGACGTCCGGGATCTCATCCGGGACTCCGAACAACATTCGGGTTACTGCATATACATATCCCTACAACCCTAGCGTAACCGAACCTTAAGTGTGTAGACCCTACGGGTTCGGGAGACAAGCAGACATGACCGAGACGACTCTTCGGTCAATAACCAACAGCGGGATCTGGATACCCATGTTGGCTCCCACATGCTCCACGATGATCTCATCGGATGAACCACGATGTCGAGGATTCAATCAACCCCGTACGCTATTCCCTTTGTCTATCGATATGTTACTTGCCCGAGATTCGATCGTCGGTATCCCAATACCTCGTTCAATCTCATTACCGGCAAGTCACTTTACTCGTACCGTAATGCATGATCCCGTGACCAGACACTTGGTCACTCTGAGCTCATTATGATGATGCATTACCGAGTGGGCCCAGTGATACCTCTCCGTCATACAGAGTGACAAATCCCAGTCTTGATCCATGTCACCCAACAGACACTTTCGGAGATACCCGTAGTCTACCTTTATAGTCACCCAGTTACGTTGTGACGTTTGGCATACCCAAAGCACTCCTATGGTATCCGGGAGTTACACGATCTCATGGTCTAAGGAAAAGATACTTGACATTGTAAAACTCTAGCAAACGAACTATACGATCTTGTGCTATGTTTAGGATTGGGTCTTGTCCATCACATCATTCTCCTAATGATGTGATCTCGTTATCAATGACATCCAGTGTCCATAGTCAGGAAACCATGACTATCTGTTGATCAACGAGCTAGTCAACTAGAGGCTCACTAGGGACACGTTGGTGTCTGTTATTCACACATGTATTACGATTTCCGGATAACACAATTATAGCATGAATAAAGACAATTATCATGAACAAGGAAATATAATAATAATGCTTTTATTATTGCCTCTAGGGCATATTTCCAACAGTCTCCCACTTGCACTAGAGTCAATAATCTAGTTACATTGTGATGAATC
>NW_025283819.1:0-1165 GCF_018294505.1 Triticum aestivum
AAGCATCACAACATGACTCTACGACACAAGTACTTTATTTAGGGCTCAGGGAGCCATACATAACATACACAAAGGTACGGGTCTCACGACCCAACATACAAGTCATACAGTCATACAAACCAGCAGCGGAAGTAACTTGTCTGAGTACAGACAACTAGTAAAATAAAAGAGGCTTGGAAAGCCTAGCTATACTACGTGGTCCTTCACAAGCTCAGGGTCACCACCTGGGTCTTTAGCCTACTCGTTGATGTCAACGTCTACATAGAACCCATCAGAAGGGGTTGCAGCGTCTTCTGTAAAAATGTAAATTATAGCAACATGAGTACAAAGGTACTCAGCAAGACTTACATCAGATCCTACATACATGCTTAGTATCAAGAAGGGTTGGTGGAGTTATTGCAGCAAGCCAGCTTTGACTCTTGGCTAGACTATCCTACGATACTCCAACTTGAAATGGTTTTGCGCACACGAGTCCACTACTCACCAATTGAATACACTACCGAGGATCCACCTCCGTCTTCCTACGGAAGAGCCATCCTCGGCACTCACACTTATCTTGAGGCTTTTAACAGTTTCCATTTACTTGTCTATGAACTGTATAGGCAACCAAGTAGTCCTTTACCGCGGACGCGGCTATTCGAATAGATCATGATAACCCTGCAGGGGTGTACTTCTTCATACATGTTTCCACCACTTAGCGTCTGCACACGACATGTGCTCGGCAGACTACAAGCGAAAGCCGACGTGGGTGTAGACCACGACCTACCTAAACACTTAAGCCTCTAGTCCAGGTTTATCGCCTATTCAGGTTCCATCCGCAGGGAGTCCGGCCGAGGTTTCCCATACGGCCCCGAACGATGTGAACAGGGTTCCCGAGATACCTAACGGGTATTCGGTACACCCGGCCACGTACCTACCGCATCACAGCCCACCCCTACGGTCAGCGCTGTCCACGGCCTCCAGTAGGCTACAAACACCAGAAACTACTTGCAACTCCTGGACAGAGAGCTAGGGTGAATAAGAAGTCGAGCGGGGTCATATTTCAGGGCCCAATGCATGGTAGTAGCTGTATCTTAAATCACGCATACAGATCTCAGTGCTTAAGGTCGGCTTCAATGAAACAACCCACCATGTACTCCTACATGGCCTCTCATCGATACCTTTA
>NW_025283820.1:0-1165 GCF_018294505.1 Triticum aestivum
ATTATGTCCTACAAGCACCGCTTGGTGACGCACCCGTTCTCCCTGCAGAACAAGATGTTATGAACGCTTGGCAGGCACGTTTCGATGACTACTCCCTCGTTCAGTGCGGCATGCTTTACAGCCTAGAGCCGGGGCTCCAAAAGCGTTTTGAGAGACATGGAGCATATGAGATGTTCGAAGAGCTGAAAATGGTTTTCCAAGCTCATGCCTGGGTCGAGAGATATGAAGTCTCCGACAAATTCTTCAGCTGTAAGATGGAGGAAAACAGTTCTGTCAGTGAGCACATACTCACTATGTCTGGGTTGCATAACCGCTTGACTCAGCTGGGAGTTAATCTCCCGGATGATGCGGTCATTGACAGAATCCTCCAGTCGCTTCCACCAAGCTACAAGAGCTTTGTGATGAACTTCAATATGCAGGGGATGGAAAAGACCATTCCTGAAGTATTTGCTATGCTGAAATCAGCAGAGGTAGAAGTCAGGAAGGAACATCAAGTGTTGATGGTAAATAAAACCACTAAGTTCAAGAAAGGCAAGGGTAAAAAGAACTTCAAGAAGGACGGCAAGGAGTTTGCCGCGCCCGGCAAGCAAGCTGCCGGGAAGAAGCCAAAGAATGGACCCAAGCCCGAGACTGAGTGCTTTTATTGCAAGGGAAGCGGTCACTGGAAGCGGAACTGCCCTAAGTACTTAGCGGATAAGAAGACCGGCAAAACAAAAGGTATATGTGATATACATGTAATTGATGTGTACCTTACTAGTGCCCGTAGTGGCTCCTGGGTATTTGATACCGGTGCAGTTGCTCACATTTGTAACTCAAAGCAGGGGCTGCGGAATAAACGGAAACTGGCAAAGGACGAGGTGACGATGCGCGTCGGGAATGGTTCCAAGGTCAATGTGATCGCCGTCGGCACGCTACCTCTGCATCTCCCTTCGGGATTAGTTTTAAACCTTAATAATTGTTATTTAGTGCCAGCTTTGAGCATGAACATTGTATCGGGATCTCGTTTAATTCGAGATGGCTACTCTTTTAAATCTGAGAATAATGGTTGTTCCATTTTTATGAGAGATATGTTTTATGGTCATGCTCCTATGGTGAATGGTTTATTCTTTATGAATCTCGAATGTGATGCTACACATGTTCATAATGTGAGTACCAAAAGAAGTAA
>NW_025283821.1:0-1165 GCF_018294505.1 Triticum aestivum
GGCTACGAGCCTATACGCACTAACCATCTACGTGGGAGTAGTTATGGGTATCCCGACGTCGTGGTATCAGCCGAAGCACTTCAGACGTCAGCGACGGAGCGGCGCGCGCCGAATTGGACTGGAACGCCACTAGGCTAGGTCTGCTTTCGGCCGCGTACGCAACGTGCAGGTGTGCTCAGGGCGATGGGCCCAGACCCCTGCGCGCTTAGGTTTAGACCGGCGTGCTGGCCTCTCTGTTTTGCCTAGGTGGGGCTGCGACGTGTTGATCTTCCGAGGCCGGGCATGACCCAGGAAAGTGTGTCCGGCCAAATGGGATCAAGCGTGTTGGGTTATGTGGTGCACCCCTGCAGGGAAGTTAATCTATTCGAATAGCCGTGATCTTCGGTAACAGGACGACTTGGAGTTGTACCTTGACCTTATGACAACTAGAACCGGATACTTAATAAAACACACCCTTCCAAGTTCCACAGACAACCCAGTGATCGCTTTTCCGCAGGGCGACGAGGAGAGGATCGCCGGGTAGGATTATGCTATGCGATGCTATTGGAGATGCTGCTTGGAGATGCTACTTGGAGATGCTACTTGGAGGACTACAATCTACTCTCTTCTATATGCTGCAAGACGGAGGCTACCAGAAGCGTAGTCTTCGACAGGATTAGCTATCCCCCTCTTATTCTGGCATTCTGCAGTTCAGTCCACCGATATAGCCTCCTTACACATATACCCATGCATATGTAGTGTAGCTCCTTGCTTGCGAGTACTTTGGATGAGTACTCACGGTTGCTTTTCTCCCTCTTTTCCCCTTTCCCTTCTACCTGGTTGTCGCAACCAGATGCTGGAGTCCAGGAGCCAGACGCCACCGTCGACGACGACCCCTACTACACCGGAGGTGCCTACTACTACGTGCTGCCCGCTGATGACGACCAGGAGTGACCTAGGAGGATCCCAGGCAGGAGGCCTGCTCCTCTTTCGATCTGTATCCCAGTTTGTGCTAGCCATCTTATGGCACCCTGTTTAACTTATGTCTGTACTCAGATATTGTTGCTTCCGCTGACTCGTCTATGATCGAGCACTTGTATTCGAGCCCTCGAGGCCCCTGGCTTGTATTATGATGCTTGTATGACTTATTTTATTTGTAGAGTTGTGTTGTGATATCTTCCCGTGA
>NW_025283822.1:0-1165 GCF_018294505.1 Triticum aestivum
GAACTTGGTGATCGACCACTCCTACACAGCGACGCCATCTCTTTCCCATGGTGATTTTGATTTCGATCCGAGGTCGGATCTTTCCCAAGGGAGGGGAGATGATGCGGAGCATCCTATGGACATCACCATGTTAAGAGTCCGTTTGGCAAGTGACACATGTGACATCTACTTCACATACATAAAGGTGAATCATCTTCTTTACACGTGCTCACTTGACCCCCTCGAGGATGGTATACTACTTGACACTTCTCCCGTGTGCATGCATAGGTATTGTCGGAGCTTCGCGGATGTTGAGGAGGAGTGCAAGCGCCGAGGAACAACTACACCATCCGCGAGGGAAGCATGGAAGCGACGACGGAAGAAGACGGAGAACAGCTCCCAGGCCCCGGACATCCGGCCTCGCCAGCCCGGACATCCAGCCGTTCCCGAGCCCCCGGACATCCGGCGACCAGCCCGGACATCCAGCGCATCCCGAGCCCCCGGACATCCGGCCTCCTGCCCGGGAATCTGGACCCCGCCATTCCAGAGAGCAACAATGATAGAGGCAAAGGTGTCCCGTCTTTCGATGAGATGATGGATATCGCTTTGGTGGAAGTCGACTTTCACGATCCGACTACGAACGTGCGAGGACGTCGCGCCTTAGCAATCGCTAAACCAACTCCGAGAGGTTATTGACCACGCCGGAGCACGATCAACCTGACCACGAGGGTCTGTTTCCTGCGAGCAAACGAAGAACAAGCAAGAAACTAAGATTGCAATCTGGATATTGCGAATATAAGATGAAACTCCGAGAGATTTTTTTTTTTCCGAAACCTACTCCGGCAAGGAAACACGAATCGGAATCTAGATGGATCCCGAAAACAAACCTAAAAGCAAAGAACTCGGATTGGTGGTGGATATATGGTGGTGGTATATGGCAGCGGTGGTGGTAGCGGTGGTAGTATATGGATATGGATCGGTGGTGGTATATGGACACGGATTGGTGGTGGTATATGGATACGGATTCGGTGCGGTGGTGGTAGATGGCAGGGGCGATGATGATGGTGCGGCGGCGGCGTGACAACTTATGACCAGAACTCGAAACTCTAAAAGACTAGACTCTAAGACCAGCAACTAGACACGACGATGCAACCGCAAATTCAACAAAGCAAAACCCTAAAAAGAT
>NW_025283823.1:0-1165 GCF_018294505.1 Triticum aestivum
TGTACGTCTCAAGTGAAATTCTGACCCAACAGCCGAATGCGGCTCGGGAAACAGGAAAGTAGCCCGTTTCGTGCACGTTAAGACCGTCGGACAACGTTGCACCGACGTCCCGATTAAGTTGCCTTCGGAAAATCGTTGCATTCGTAACTTTATTGCTGCGGGTGTGACACACGCGTGATTTGGCCTTGCAGGACGCCTTCGTGCAAGTGATCCTCCCGTGCTCTGCACGGGCGGAGGCTTGGTTGGTTTGACCGCTTGTTGGCTACTAAGCGCATGAGTAGCTTTGGACCCGTGTCTGCCGGTAGATCCCCCGTTGTACTGCGGCCGACTACCGGCGCCGTGTCCCGTCCCTTGTGTGGCTTTGAATCGCTGGATTAACAGTGCTTGCGTGCTAGTACCCGACCTACGGGAAGTGGCGCTTCGGATAATTGTTGCCTCGCGGCGGACGCCCTTTGGGTGTGCCGCTGCGGCCAAATAGCGCTAGCGGCGTTGCCTCGTGGCGCTGGCACGTTACGTGCCCGCTGCTATCAAGGCATCCTCGCTCCCGCTTTTGGTATCGGATGCTGCTGACGATAAAGGGTCGTGGCCCTTTCGGTTGCCTCGACCCGACCCAAAGCTCTCTGAATTGAGAACAACCGGAACACTAGTTGCCTCTACCTCTCCACAGTTACGTGGTAGGATATGCGACTCTCTGCGCCGATCCTCAAGGAGGATGAGCTATGCCGCTCAAGAGCGACAACCGGCTCGGCTGTTGCCTCTGAGTTTCCACGAAAGTGGAAGCGCAGGACGATGGTCGTGCTGGGCGTCACCAAGGACGTGCTACCTGGTTGATCCTGCCAGTAGTCATATGCTTGTCTCAAAGATTAAGCCATGCATGTGCAAGTATGAACCAATTTGAACTGTGAAACTGCGAATGGCTCATTAAATCAGTTATAGTTTGTTTGATGGTACGTGCTACTCGGATAACCGTAGTAATTCTAGAGCTAATACGTGCAACAAACCCCGACGTCTGGGAGGGGCGCATTTATTAGATAAAAGGCTGACGCGGGCTCTGCTCGCTGATCCGATGATTCATGATAACTCGACGGATCGCACGGCCTTCGTGCCGGCGACGCATCATTCAAATTTCTGCCCTATCAACTTTCGATGGTAGGATAGGGGCCTA
>NW_025283824.1:0-1165 GCF_018294505.1 Triticum aestivum
TGTGGATGAAACGATGATATCATGCCAACTTTCGACCTTTTCAGAGTTCATTTGAAATGCCTTTCAATTTTATGGTCTTGTAGCTCAAAATAATTAGTAAATGCATGAAACATAACAAATGAAGTCAGAAAGGATTGAAAAATGATGATGTGGCTTTGAATGGTGCATTTTGAACACACAAAAAGTCAGGAGTTCAAATAAGTTTTAAAAAATGAAATCCCTTTGTAACAGACGACTTTCCGGATGAAATCCTGATACTTTGAAAGAGATTGTCCGTTTTGTACACGAAGTGCATCCAGTTTTTGCCGTAACCCTCTCAACTTTCTTGCACATGCTATGTGGATGAAATGATGATATCATGCCAACATTCAACCTTTTAAGAGGTCATTTGAAATGCCTTTTCAATTTTAGGGTCTTGTAGCTCAAAATAATTAGTAAATGCATGAAAAATAACAAATGAAGTAAGAAAGGATTGAAAAATGATGATGTGGCTTTGAATGGTGCATTTTGAACACACAAAAAGTCAGGAGTTCAAATAAGTTTTAAAAAATGAAATCCCTTTGTAACAGATGAGTTTCTGGATGAAATCCTGATACTTTGAAAGAGATTGTCCGTTTTGTACACGAAGTGCATCCAGTTTTTGCCTTAACACTGTCAACTTTCTTGCACATGCTATGTGGATGAAATGATGATATCATGCCAACTTTCAACCTTTTCAGAGTTCATTTGAAATGCCTTCCAATTTTAGGGTTTTATAGCTCAAAATAATTACTAAATGCATGAAAAATAACAAATGAAGTCAGAAATGATTGAAAAATGATGATGTGGCTTTGAATGGTGCATTTTGAACACACAAAAAGTCAGGAGTTCAAATAAGTTTAATAAAATGAAATCCCTTTGTAATAGACGAGTTTCCGGATGAAATCCTGATACTTTGAAAGAGATTGTCCGTTTTGTACACGAAGTGCATCCAGTTTTTGCCGTAACCCTCTCAACTTTAATGCACATGCTATGTGGATGAAATGATGATATCATGCCAACTTTCAACCTTTTCAGAGTTCATTTGAAATGCCTTTCAATTTTATGGTCTTGTAGCTCAAAATAATTAGTAAATGCATGAAAAATAACAAATGAAGTAAGAAATGATTGAAAAATGATGATGTGG
>NW_025283825.1:0-1165 GCF_018294505.1 Triticum aestivum
TAGCAATGCTAGCCAAAACATTCATAACACCGGTGTGTGCTGGGAGACGGATCTCGAATTTCTTTTTGGAAGGATTGGTGGCTGGATTGTGGAAGACTTCAGTTCTCCTTCCCAGTGCACTTTTCCTTTGCCCAAAACACGAGTTGCTCTGTTGCATTACAGTTCACTGATGGACTTTGGGATATAAAGCTACATCCGAATCTGACTGCCACAGCCAACAGGGGACTGCAAGCTCTAATTGATATTTTGGCCAATATATAACCTGTGGAGAACCATGCAGATCTGCAAAGGCCAATCTGTCTGTATGACAAACCAACAACATCTTTCTTCTATGATATGCTTACGTTTAAAGGGATAGAGTGCCCTTCGAAAGATAAGATCTGGGACAAAATTATCCCCAATAAACACAGAGTATTCCTTTCGTTGGCGGTTCGTGGAAGGTTGAACACAAGGGACATCATGATTAAGAAAAACTGGAAAATCACCACACACGATGGTTGCGACTGGTGCCCAGCCTCAGAAACAATATGACATATCATATTGCGATGCCGACTAGCTGATGTGGTATGGCATAGGGTCGGCCTACAGGACATCGCGAAGAACTGCTCGGACCTGCAAGCTTTCATATTATCTGCGGAGGCCATGACTACGCACGACAATCTCTGGCACGTCCTTTTTGCGCCCATTGTTGTTGCTCTTTGGACGGCCCGGAACGCTCTTGTTTTCAGGGCAGAGAGATGGACAGCAATCCGAGCTTTCAAAGAGATTCATCAGCTTCTCTATCTCTCAAAAAATAGAGCCAGGCGAGATCAGGACAGGGCTACCTTGTTTATTTATGATGCTGTTTTCCCCCAAGTCTAATTTCTTCCTTTTTCGTTCTTTCTGTTTCGTTTAGGCTTGGTGATGGCCTGCTGCACATGTTGTGCTGCGCCCACATCACCTTCATGTTATATGACTTTTGTCATCCGGGTTTTTTACCCCGTTTTGAATGCATAAGGTTGATCATGACCTACCTTCTCCTTCAAAAAAAAACATTAATAGCACGTTTGTTGCAGCTGTCATCTTCCAGCCCATGCTACTCCAGGAAAACCTAGATCTAGGTCTCCTAGATTTGACAATACGGTGTGCGGCACCGCTTCCCTCCTGGGGGGCATTGTTTTTTTTT
>NW_025283826.1:0-1165 GCF_018294505.1 Triticum aestivum
AATAGGTGGCAGTTTTTTAAATTTTTTGCATTATTTATTTTCTTTTGTTTTTTGCTTTATTTTTTAATTCTTTTTGCTTTTAGGTCAGCAAAATTATAAACTGTCTGTTAGTGCCATTAGTTTTAGAAAACATATAAACTTTCTATTAGTGCCATTAGTTCTTTATGAAAATTCTTTTTGCTGTATTTACTTTTTTAATTTTCTTTTTTGCTATATTTATTTTGTTTTATTTCTACTTACAACAAAAAACTTATTTATTTCATTTTATTTTGTTTCTAATTACTTATTTATTTTACTTTATGATGATTCTTTCTGCTATTAAAGTTTCTATCAAAAAAAGTTCTTTATGAAAATTCTTTTTGCTTTTAATGATTAAAAATAAAAAAGAGGCGCAATGCGCGTTGATTTGCTTCAAGCCTTTCGGAATAGTGTAGACTGCACTGCAGATAGCTCGATGCAGTCTACCTTATTCCTCAAGGCTTGAAGCTAAGCAACGTGAGCATTGCGCCTCTTCATCGTCGTCTCTGCACTCAGGGCTTATAAACCGCTCCTAGTGCCTCTCAGCTAGCGAGGTGGGACTAAAAAACTGCTTAGCTAGTAAGAAACTCTAGTACCGGTTCCTGCCACGAACAGGTACTAAAGGTGCTCGTGGGGCCACAGCCTCATTACTACCGGTTCGTGGCACCAACATGGACCAAAGGGTGGAATTGGTCCCGGTTCGTGCCACCAATGGCATGTTACAAAACGGACAATCTCATTCGAAGTATCAGGATTTCATCCGGAAACTCGTCTGTTACAAAGGGATTTCATTTTTTAAAACTTATTTGAACTCCTGACTTTTTGTGTGTTCAAAATGCACCATTCAAAGCCACATCATCATTTGTCAATCCTTTCTGACTTCATTTGTTATTTTTCATGCATTTACTAATTATTTTGAGCTATAAGACCATAAAATTGAAAAGCATTTCAAATGAACTCTGAAAAGGTTGAAAGTTGGCATGATATCATCATTTCATCCACATAGCATGTGCAAGGAAGTTGAGAGGGTTACGGCAAAAACTGGATGCACTTCGTGTACAAAACGGACAATCTCTTTCAAAGTATCAGGATTTCATCCGGAAACTCGTCTGTTACAAAGGGATTTCATTTTTTAAAACTTATTTGA
>NW_025283827.1:0-1165 GCF_018294505.1 Triticum aestivum
GAAATCTGAATCTTTGATTCAAATTTGTTCAAACCCTTCTGGTTTTAGTTGCATTAGCCCAACACACTCATATTGCCATGTTTCATGCATGCATCATATTGTTGCATATTGTTTGGTGATGTTTGTGTATCGATGTCCTTTGCGACAGGATCTGTCCCCGAGGAGTACCGTGATTACCCTAACGAAGAACCGTATCCGTGCAACGAACCATCAGGCAAGCAACCAACCATTTGATCATATCAATACAATCCCATGTTCTCGCTCCTGCTCTCTTTTACTGCATTAAGACAACGCAATTCAAACTGCTGTGTGCTACGGTAGTTGAACCCATTTCCTCTGCATGACCTGTCATTGCCACAGTAACTAGATGAAACCCACTAGCATGTGTAGGAGTTGATTGAGCCATATGTATGTGTTGTTCCTACCTTGCTATGCCTGCTATGCTTAGAGTCGTGTCAGGTCTGGTTCATCTGGGTGATGAGCTAGAGTGAAATGATTATGTCGGTAATGAGAGTGGTGTGGTGAACACGATTTGGTAAAGGTATCGATGAGAGGCCATGTAGGAGTACATGGTGGGTTGTTTCATTGAAGCCGACCTTAAGCACTGAGATCTGTATGTGTGATTTAAGATACAGCTACTACCATGCATTGGGCCCTGAAATATGACCCCGCTCGACTTCTTATTCACCCTAGCTCTCTGTCCAGGAGTTGCAAGTAGTTTCTGGTGTTTGTAGCCTACTGGAGGCCGTGGACAGCGCTGACCGTAGGGGTGGGCTGTGATGCGGTAGGTACGTGGCACGGTGTACCGAATACCCGTTAGGTATCTTGGGAACCCTGTTCACATCGTTCGGGGCCGTATGGGAAACCTCGGCCGGACTCCCTGCGGATGGAACCTGAATAGGCGATAAACCTGGACTAGAGGCTTAAGTGTTTAGGTAGGTCGTGGTCTACACCCACGTCGGCTTTCGCTTGAAGTCTGCCGAGCACATGTCGTGTGCAGACGCTAAGTGGTGGAAACATGTATGAAGAAGTACACCCCTGCAGGGTTAACATGATCTATTCGAATAGCCGCGTCCGCGGTAAAGGACTACTTGGTTGCCTATACAGTTCATAGACAAGTAAATGGAAACTACTAAAAGCCTCAAGATAAGTGTGAGTGCCGAGG
>NW_025283828.1:0-1165 GCF_018294505.1 Triticum aestivum
GATATGGGTATGTCTACTTAATGAAACACAAGTCTGAGACCTTTGAAAAGTTCAAGGAATTTCAGAATGAGGTAGAGAATCAACGTGACCGAAAGATAAAATTCTTACGATCAGATCGTGGAGGAGAATACTTAAGTCACGAATTTGGTACACACTTAAGGAAATGTGGAATCGTTTCACAGCTCACGCCGCCTGGAACACCTCAGCGAAACGGTGTGTCCGAACGTCGTAATCGCACCCTATTGGATATGGTGCGGTCTATGATGTCCCTTACCGATTTACCGCTATCATTTTGGGGATACGCTCTAGAGACAGCTACATTCACTTTAAATAGGGCACCGTCTAAATCCGTTGAGACGACACCGTATGAATTATGGTTTGGAAAGAAACCTAAGCTGTCGTTTCTAAAAGTTTGGGGATGCGATGCTTATGTCAAGAAACTTCAACCTGAAAAGCTCGAACCCAAGTCGGAAAAATGTGTATTCATAGGATACCCTAAGGAAACTGTCGGGTACACCTTCTACTTAAGATCCGAAGGCAAGATCTTTGTTGCCAAGAACGGATGCTTTCTGGAAAAAGAGTTTCTCTCGAAAGAAGTAAGTGGGAGGAAAGTAGAACTCGATGAAGTACTACCTCTTGAGCGGGAAAGTGGCGCAGCGCAGGAAACCATTCCTGTGATGCCCACACCAACTGAAGAGGAAAACAATGATAATGATCAAGGTACTTCGGATCAAGTTACTGCTGAACTTCGTAGGTCCACAAGGACACGTTCCGCACCAGAGTGGTACGGCAACCCTGTCCTGGAAATCATGTTGTTAGACAACAATGAACCTTCGAACTATGAAGAAGCAATGGCGGGCCCGGATTCCAACAAATGGCTTGAAGCCATGAAATCCGAGATAGAATCCATGTATGAAAACAAAGTATGGACTTTGACAGACTTGCCCGATGATCGGCGAGCGATAGAAAACAAATGGATCTTTAAGAAGAAGACGGACGCGGATGGTAATATTACCATCTATAAAGCTCGACTTGTCGCTAAGGGTTATCGACAGGTTCAAGGGATTGACTACGACGAGACATTCTCTCCCGTAGCGAAGCTAAAGTCCGTCCGAATCATGTTAGCAATTGCCGCATACTATGATTATGAGATATGGCAGATGGA
>NW_025283829.1:0-1165 GCF_018294505.1 Triticum aestivum
AGTCATACAAGCTTCATAATACAAGCCAGGGGCCTCGAGGGCTCGAATACAAGTGCTCGATCACAGACGAGTCAGCGGAAGCAACAATATCTGAGTACAGACATAAGTTAAACAAGTTTGCCTTAAGAAGGCTAGCACAAAAGTAGCAACGATCGAAAAGGCAAGGCCTCCTGCCTGGGACCTCCTAACTACTCCTCGAAGCCGAACTCCATGTAGCATCATCCTCGGGATCTCTAGCTCCTGGACTCCAGCATCTGATTGAGACAATCCGGTATAGAAAAAGGGAAAAGTGGGAGAAAAGCAACCGTGAGTACTCATCCAAAGTACTCGCAAGCAAGGAGCTACACTACATATGCATGGGTATATGTGTAAAGGGGCATATCACTGGACTGAACTGCAGAATGCCAGAATAAGGGGGGATAGCTAGTCCTGTCGAAGACTACGCTTCTGGCCATCTCCATCTTGCAGCATATAGAAGAGGGTAGATTGAAGTCCTCCAAGTAGCATCGCATAGCATAATCCTACCCGGCGATCCCCTCCTCGTCGCCCTGTTAGAGAGCGATCACCGGGTTGTATCTGGCACTTAGAAGGGTGTATTTTATTCAGTATCCAGTTCTAGTTTTCATAAGGTCAAGGTACAACTCCGGGTCGTCCTTTTACCGAGGGACACGGCTATTCGAATAGATAAACTTCCCTGCAGGGGTGCACCACATAACCCAACACGCTCGATCCCATTTGGCCGGACACACTTTTCTGGGTCATGCCCGGCCTCGTAAGATCAACACGTCGCAGCCCCACCTAGGCTCAACAGAGAGGTCAGCACGCCGGTCTAAACCTATGCGCGCAGGGGTCTGGGCCCATCGCCCTATGCACACCTGCACGTTGCGTACGCGGCCGGAAGCAGACCTAGCCCCCTTAATACAAGCGCGAGCTTACGGTCCAATGCGGCGCGCGCCACTCAGTCGCTGACGTCAAAAGAGCTTCGGCTGATACCACGACATCGGGATACCCATAACTACTCCCGCGTAGATGGTTAGTGCGTATAGACCAAATGGCCAGACTCAGATCAAATACCAAGATCTCGTTAAGCGTGTTAAGTATCTGCGAACGCCGACCAGGGCCAGGCCCACCTCTCTCCTAGGTGGTCTCAACCTGCCCTGTCGCT
>NW_025283830.1:0-1165 GCF_018294505.1 Triticum aestivum
GAAAGTCATAGCCTTATGTTTTCGGTCATATTGACTCTTTTGACGAGATTGGGCTGTTTTCAACTTTTCACGAACGATACGAACTTGTTCTTCTGCTTCCTGAATCATATCCGGGCCAAAGAATTGTCTTTCCCCGGTCTCTGACCAGTTAAGGGGTGTTCGACATCGTCGTCCATAGAGAACTTCAAAAGGGGCTTTACCCAAGCTAGATTGATAGCTGTTGTTGTAAGCGAATTCGGCAAATGGAAGGCACTTCTCCCAGTCCATTCCGAAAGAGATAACAGAGGCTCGAAGCATGTCTTCTAGAATCTGATTGACGCGTTCCACTTGACCACTTGACTGAGGGTGGAAAGCGGTGCTAAAGGAGAGACGGGTTCCCATAGCATTTTGGAAACTTTCCCAAAATCGAGAGGTGAAGAGACTTCCTCGATCCGAATTAATTTCCAAAGGAACACCATGGAGAGACACTATTCGGGAGATGTACAGATCTGCCAGCTGACTAGCGGTTATACTCTCACGAACGGGTAAGAAATGAGCTACCTTGGAAAGACGATCGACCACGACGAAAATAGCATTATTCCCTCTTTTGGTCCTGGGAAAACCGGTAATGAAATCCATACCAATTTTATCCCATTTCCATTCAGGAATAGCTAAGAGTTGAAGGGTGCCAGCAGGCCGTTGATGCTCTGCTTTTACACGACGACAGACGTCGCAATTAGCGATGTACTGAGCAATTTCTCTCTTCATCCTAGTCCACCAGAACCTCTGGCGTAGGTCCTGATACATCTTAGTACTACCGGGATGAATGGTGAGAGGAGATTCATGAGCTTCCTTAAGGATTAATCGCCTTAGGTTGCGCACCTTGGGAACCACTAGTCGATTCCCGAAGTATACGACTCCTTGATCATTAATGGAGAAACAATTCGCAATTCCTTTTTGAATGTTCCTCTTGATGCGGGAAATTCCCGGATCTACCTTCTGTGCTTTGATAATTTGATCCGTAAGGGTAGGTTTTGCCACCAAGGTGGAGAGAAAACCTTGAGGTACAATGTGAAGGTTAAGTTTCCGAAATTCCTCATGGAGAAGCGGTTGACTTTGTTGTAACATCAGGTTGTTACAATAAGATTTACGACTTAGCGCATCAGCCATGACGTTGGCTTTCCCT
>NW_025283831.1:0-1165 GCF_018294505.1 Triticum aestivum
CCTCTATCAAGTGGTATCAGTTTTCAGGTTGCTCGGTGAGAATTTCCAGTTTTCCTAGATTAGATTTATTTTCTTACCTATTATCCAAGAAAAAGCCACAAAAAAGAGTTAGATCTATTCATCCTTGGTCCAAGCCAGTCTGAGCCTTTGCAAATTTCTTTTCATTGCTTGCATAGTTGAATTATCGGTTGCATCGTCGTGTCGAGTTGCTGGTCTTAGTGTCTAGTTCGTTTAGAGTTTCGAGTTCTGTTCACATTAGTCACGCCGCCGCTGCATCATTATCCCTTCCGCCGTCCATCATCCCATCTATTAATTTCCACCACGTGCTACGCACTGTTCATTGTCATAATCATAGTTGAGGTCATTCACATCTTCGCCTAATCCAATCTGCATCTTATCTAGTTTGTCTTGGAAAGAGGGAGAAAAAAAAAGAGAGAGAAAAAAAGAGAAAAAAGGAAAGAAAAAAAAGAAAAAGAGAGAGAAGAAAAAGAAAAAAAAGGGTGAGAAAAAAAAGAGAGAAGAAAAAAAATTGGATCTATCTAGAATCAATCTAACCCTGAATTCGGATTGGAATCTGTTTTGCGCACTGTTCAGTAAAACAGGTGTATCTTCCTCATACGAAGTCCGTTTTGGCTCCGTGAGTACTCAAATTGAAGCTAGCAATGAGCCGTATCTAAATAGTTGCAGAAGCTAGTTCAATATTTGACACCTCAAAATCGGCTTCTAAATAGGTCTTTTTGCCCTCCGAAGTTCGTGAACACAGCTTGTTCCAATTTTTCAGGCCAGTTTTAGAATTCTTTGACTCCTCATATCAACTCGGAATTGACTGATTCTTTTTGCATTAGAAAGCTTGAGTTAGTAGCATTATTTGAAAGAATTTATCAGAAAATTGTCTCAAACTTTTCAAGAGGAAAGTTGGAGAGAGAGTTGTTGTATATCCTGCTTGGCAGTTGTTTTTCATCATTATTTTCACTGCCGTTGTGATCTTCACTTATATCTTGCTGTCAAGAGCTACTTAGTATCCTTCATTGATGCTAGTTGTGCTACGCCGTGACCTCATTAGTGTTCTAGGCTCGCGTCTCTAGTCCGGTCTAGCCTAGGACCAGCACAGTACCGTCGTTGAGCGTTTATTCAACATTGCATCTTTGAATTGATTATTGCTAAT
>NW_025283832.1:0-1165 GCF_018294505.1 Triticum aestivum
AGTCTGTTCTTCATACCTACAGTCCACGAAAAAGCCACAAAAAAATTAGGGTTAGTTCATCATATCCGAACCAATCTGAGCCTTTGCATAATCTTTTTAGGGTTTTGCTTTGTTGAATTTGCGGTTGCATCGTCGTGTCTAGTTGCTGGTCTTAGAGTCTAGTCTTTTAGAGTTTCGAGTTCTGGTCATAAGTTGTCACGCCGCCGCCGCACCATCATCATCGCCCCTGCCATCTACCACCACCGCTTATCCGCCACCGCTCCGAATCCGTATCCATATACCACCACCGATTCATATACCACCACCGATTCATATCCATATCCATATACTACCACCGCTACCACCACCGCTGCCATATACCACCACCATATATCCACCACCAATCCGAGTTCCTTGCATATTAGGTTTGTTTTCGAGATCCATCTAGATTCCGATTCGTGTTTCCTTGCCGGAGTAGGTTTCGGAAAAAAAAAGAGCGAAAAAAAAATTTCAGAGTGTGCTTTTCCCTTGTTTACGTGCCGCGCCGTGATTTTGTTGGTGTTCTAGGCTCGCGTCTCTAGCACAGTCTAGCCTAGGACCAGCACAGTACCGTCGTTGAGCGTTTATTCAACTTTGCATCTCTGAGTTGATTATTGCTGACCCTTTTTGCTACCATACTATAAGCCTTCCCAGCTCCACATACATCTACGTCGTGTGTTTGACTCTCCCTGGTAATCGCTCTATCCAAGCTTTGAGAGTTTTTGACTACAACGGTTGCCGATCACCGCCTGCTGCTGGGTAAGAACTGGTAAGAATTTGAGATTTGCTTGACGGATTTGTGATACACCACCACCACTTCTTAGTAGTCTGTAGGATCATATTCTTGTGTGTTTCTATTGCTGCTAACCATGCCAGGATCATAAGCCGACGAGATTGACTGGGAGAACTTATCGAACAAGGAGCTTCATGATAAGTTTCAGCAAATGATGACTGAACAGGTACAAGATGTGCTGAACAATTTTGAAGAGGCCATGGAGAAGATCACTGGCCTTGAGAAGACGTTCGAAACAAAGCTCGATAACAGATTTAATGAACTGCTTGCGTGTCTTCCACCACCGGCTGCACCTGTCGCACCTCTGCAACAACAACAACTACGCCCCCTTCCGAATCAGTATGGACGAGCACA
>NW_025283833.1:0-1165 GCF_018294505.1 Triticum aestivum
TATTTTCCTGTCAGCATCGCGTTTCTCTAACACGCACTGCTGCTAAATAGCAGTAGCGTGGTATTTTAGGGAGCGCTGCTGGTAAGATTCTGTGTATAGGCTTTTCCCTAGTAGTGGGAAGCTATGTTTGATGAAGATGATATTTTTTGTCCCCCAAGCTTTGATGAGCAAATTTACTATGATGAAAGCATGCCTCCTATCTATGATGATTATTGTGATGACACGTATGCTTTAAAGAATAATGATAACCATGAAACTTGTCATCCCGATTGTCACACCCTAGCCGGTCATGCATCAGAGTGTGTGCATCATGTTTAAAATTCCATTTAATTTGAAATGGGGATTTGTGAAACCCTCAGAATCATTTCTGAAAAATGACCCAAATAAAAATTTCTCCAAAAGGGTCCAAGAAAATGCTCATGTTGCTCTCTGAAAATATTGGACAGAGATAAAAATCAAACCAATATTTTTAAGAGCTCATAGGTATTTATTTTGGGCATTTGGATTTAATGCATAAATATTTGCTTTGGAAATATATTAGTTATATATATTAATATATGTCCAAATATTATGCCAATTATAAAGGAGCTCTGGAATAATATATCTAGCTCCTGCAAAAATTGGCATAAGGTAAATAAATGATTTAATATATTATTTAAATCAAAACAAATGTCAGAAAATTAAAAAAACAGAATTAAATAAAAGGGAGGACCTTACCTGGGCCTTTTACCTGGCGCCTCTGGCCCAGCCAGCTGGCCGGCCCAGCCCGCCTCCCTCCTCTGTCGTCTTCGTCCTCGACAGAGGGAGGGGAGTGTGGCCGGCGCGCGCGCCCGCCACCGCGCCACGCCACCTGCTCGCCTGCCTGCCTGCCCCTCCCCTCCTCGTCTCGATGCCCCGGACGACGCCACGCCCTCCCCTGCTCTCTCTCACTCTCCCTCGGTTCTTCCCCTCCTCTCCCTCGCTCTCTCTCTCACGGCCGAACACCACCATCGCCGCCGTTCGCCATAGCAGCCGTCACCGGCCACCCCTCGCCCCTCCGCTGAGCTCAGGAGCTCCGCCGCGACCCCCTCTTCCTCCCCACCAAGCCAAGCCCCTCCGGAAGCCCTGCATCGCCGCCCACGTCGCCGTTCCCCTCCTCGGCCACCGGAGATCGTCGCTGTCGAAT
>NW_025283834.1:0-1165 GCF_018294505.1 Triticum aestivum
AGGAGTTGTTTGAGCCCTGTTGTGCCTACTCATTCATGCTTGTTTGTCATGCCTGCTACTGCTTAGAGTTGAGTCAGGTCTGATTCATCGGGGATGAATCAGAGGTGTGTGAACATGTCCTACTGTGTGTGAGCTAAGTGTGTGAACACGATTTGGTAAAGGTAGCGGTGAGAGGCCATGTAGGAGTACATGGTGGGTTGTCTCATTGCAGCCGTCCTCAGGAACTGAGTTCTGTGTTTGTGATCCATGATTCAGTTACTACCATACATTGGGCCCTGAAATATGACCCCGCTCGACTTCTTATTCACCCTTGTCCTCTGTCCAGGAGTTGCAAGTAGTTTCTGGTGTTTGTAGTATGCTGGAGGCCGTGGACAGCGCTGACCGTAGGGGTGGGCTGTGATGCGGTAGGCACGTGGCCGGGTAAACCGGGCACCCGTTCGGTGTCACGGAACCCTGTACACATCGTTTGGGGCTGTGAGCGAAACTCCGGCCGGATCTCCTCATGGATGGAACCCGAATAGGCGATAAACCTGGACTAGAGACTTGAGTGTTTAGGTAGGTCGTGGTCTACACCCACGTCGGCTTTCGCTTGAAGTCTGCCGAGCACATGTCGTGTGCAGACGCTAAGTGGTGGAAACATGTATGAAGAAGTACACCCCTGCAGGGTTAATATGATCTATTCGAATAGCCGTGTCCGCGGTAAAGGACTTCTGGGTTGCTTATATCAGTTCATAGACAAGTGAAAGTGGATACTTTAAAATGCGCAAGATAAGCGTGAGTGCTATGGATGGCGTTCTCGTAGGGAGACGGGAGCGGATCCATAGTGGTGTATTGATATGGTGAATATGTGGACTCGTGTGCGCCACCTCAAAAGAGTTACTTGCAGTCGTAGTTCAGGATAGCCACCGAGTCAAAGCTGGCTTGCTGCAGTTAAACCCCACCATCCCCTTTGTTGATAATGATGCATATGTAGATAGTTCTGATGTAAGTCTTGCTGGGTACATTTGTACTCACGTTTGCCTATTTTATGTTTTTGCAGAGAGACTTCAGTCTCACTAGTATTTCCGCGTGGTCTTCGACGTTTAGCTTGATACCTCAGCTACGATCTTGTGCCCTCGGCAGGATCTGATAGATAGTCAGGCTTCTCAGCCTTTTTCATTTATAG
>NW_025283835.1:0-1165 GCF_018294505.1 Triticum aestivum
ACTAAAGCACCGGATCCCATCAGAACTCCGAAGTTAAGCGTGCTTGGGCGAGAGTAGTACTAGGATGGGTGACCTCCTGGGAAGTCCTCGTGTTGCATTCCCTTTTTAATTTTTTTCGCGCCGCTTGCAAAACAAAACGCACGTGTAAGTAATATATTTACCGTGTTTTATTATTTTGCACGAGTGCGGTAAGTCATAGCTGGGTGCTCACGATTCACGGGTCCAGCGTCGGCGTTGTGGCGCGGCAAGCGTGCACTGGTGCGGTTGAGAGGTAGGGGTGGAAACCGCGTTAAACTCGTCTCCGTAGTTGAGAGGGAGCGGCCAAAGCAATGTGCAATCGTCTTTGTAGTGGAGCTGGGAGGGGCAAGGATAAGGGACGAAGACCGGGGTAACATGTCGGATGCGATCATACCAGCACTAAAGCACCGGATCCCATCAGAACTCCGAAGTTAAGCGTGCTTGGGCGAGAGTAGTACCAGGATGGGTGACCTCCTGGGAAGTCCTCGTGTTGCATTCCCTTTTTAATTTTTTTCGCGCCGCTTGCAAAACAAAACGCACGTGTAAGTAATATATTTACCGTGTTTTATTATTTTGCACGAGTGCGGTAAGTCATAGCTGGGTGCTCACGATTCACGGGTCCAGCGTCGGCGTTGTGGCGCGGCAAGCGTGCACTGGTGCGGTTGAGAGGTAGGGGTGGAAACCGCGTTAAACTCGTCTCCGTAGTTGAGAGGGAGCGGCCAAAGCAATGTGCAATCGTCTTTGTAGTGGAGCTGGGAGTGGCAAGGATAAGGGACGAAGACTGGGGTAACATGTCGGATGCGATCATACCAGCACTAAAGCACCGGATCCCATCAGAACTCCGAAGTTAAGCGTGCTTGGGCGAGAGTAGTACTAGGATGGGTGACCTCCTGGGAAGTCCTCGTGTTGCATTCCCTTTTTAATTTTTTTCGCGCCGCTTGCAAAACAAAACGCACGTGTAAGTAATATATTTACCGTGTTTTATTATTTTGCACGAGTGCGGTAAGTCATAGCTGGGTGCTCACGATTCACGGGTCCAGCGTCGGCGTTGTGGCACGGCAAGCGTGCACTGGTGCGGTTGAGAGGGAGGGGTGGAAACCGCGTTAAACTCGTCTCCGTAGTTGAGAGGGAGCGGCCAAAGCAATGT
>NW_025283836.1:0-1165 GCF_018294505.1 Triticum aestivum
AATAGAAGAGGGTTCAGAATCCCAGAGTAAAGGTCGAGGAATAAAAGATCCTAATACCTCCCGATGGCGACGTGGGCCCATGGGCCACACAGCCATGTTAGTAAAAGTTTTTCAACGACTAGACTCGACTTCGGCCAAGGAGTTGGAAAGGGGGATTCCTACAGGCAGTCGGCTCTGATACCAACTTGTGACGCCCCCGATTCAATCATACACTAATCATGCACGCAAATGTGTACGATCAAGATCAGGGACTCACGGGAAGATATCACAACACAACTCTACAAATAAAATAAGTCATACAAGCATCATAATACAAGCCAGGGGCCTCGAGGGCTCGAATACAAGTGCTCGATCATAGACGAGTCAGCGGAAGCAACAATATCTGAGTACAGACATAAGTTAAACAAGTTTGCCTTAAGAAGGCTAGCACAAACTGGGATACAGATCGAAAGAGGCGCAGGCCTCCTGCCTGGGATCCTCCTAAACAACTCCTGGACGTCGTCGTCAGCCTGCACGTAGTAGTAGGCACCTCCAATGTAGTAGTCATCGTCGACGCTGGCTCCTGGCTCCTGGACTCCAGCATCTGGTTGCGACAACCAGAAAGAAAGGAAAGGGGAAAAAAGGGGGAGAAAGCAACCGTGAGTACTCATCCAAAGTACTCGCAAGCAAGGAACTACACTACATATGCATGGGTATATGTGTAAGGAGGCCATATCAGTGGACTGAACTGCAGAATGCCAGAATAAGAGGGGGATAGCTAATCCTGTCGAAGACTACGCTCCTGGCAGCCTCCGTCTCGCAGCATGTAGAAGAGAGTAGATTGACGTCCTCCAAGTAGCATCTCCAAGTAGCATCTCCAAGTAGCATCGCATAGCATAAACCTACCCGGCGATCCTCTCCTCGTAACCCTGTGGAAAAGCGATCACCGGGTTGTCTGTGGAACTTGGAAGGGTGTGTTTTATTAAGTATCCGGTTCTAGTTGTCATAAGGTCAAGGTACAACTCCAAGTCGTCCTGTTACCGAAGATCACGGCTATTCGAATAGATTAACTTCCCTGCAGGGGTGCACCACATAACCCAACACGCTTGATCCCATTTGGCCGGACACACTTTCCTGGGTCATGCCCGACCGCGGAAGATCAACACGTCGCAGCCCCACCTAGGCA
>NW_025283837.1:0-1165 GCF_018294505.1 Triticum aestivum
TCAGCGCTGTCCACGGCCTCCAGTAGGCTACAAACACCAGAAACTACTTGCAACTCCTGGACAGAGAGCTAGGGTGAATAAGAAGTCGAGCGGGGTCATATTTCAGGGCCCAATGTATGGTAGTAGCTGATTCTTAAATCACACATACAGATCTCAGTGCTTAAGGTCGGCTTCAATGAAACAACCCACCATGTACTCCTACATGGCCTCTCATCGATACCTTTACCAAATCGTGTTCACCACACCACTCTCATTACCGACATTAACATTTCACTCTAGCCCATCACCCAGATGAACCAGACCTGACACGACTCTAAGCATAGCAGGCATAGCAAGGTAGGAACAACACATACACATGGCTCAATCAACTCCTACACATGCTAGTGGGTTTCATCTAGTTACTGTGGCAATGACAGGTCATGAAGAGGAAATGGGTTCAACTACCGTAGCACACAGCAGTTTGAATCGCGTTGTCTTAATGCAGTAAAAGAGAGCAGGAGCGAGAACATGGGATTGTATCGATATGATCAAATGGTTGGTTGCTTGCCTGATGGTTCGATGCACGGATACGGTTCTTCGTTAGGGTAATCACGGTACTCCTCGGGAACAGATCCTGTCGCAAAGGACATCGATACACAAACATTACCAAACAATATGAAACAATATGATGCATGCATGAAACATGGCAATATGAGTGTGTTGGGCTAATGCAACTAAAACCAGAAGGGTTTGAACAAATTTGAATCAAAGATTCAAATTTCAAATTCAAATATGGCCTTTTAAAGTGCTTTTCCTTGTTCTGATTAAAACATCAATTTAACTTGTTTGATCATGCATGAAAATAGTACAGATGGATAGATTGGATTTTTCTGATCATTTTTCATATATAATTTGTCCAATTTGGAGTTACAGAATAAAAGTTATGAATTTTTGAAGTTTAATTAATATTCTGGAATTTCCTGATTTAATTTAAATCCAGAAATATAATTATTGCGCCAGCATGACGTCAGCATGACGTCAGTGGTCAACTGTGGCTGGTTGAAGTCAAACCTGACGTGTGGGGGCCACACGTCAGTGACAGGGGGGGTTAAACAGATTTAAATTAATCCTAATTACTAATTAGTGGCGCTGGGGCCCACTGTCAGTGTCAGGGGGGGTTGACTAA
>NW_025283838.1:0-1165 GCF_018294505.1 Triticum aestivum
CATTTTAAAGCTAACGTAGGTAAAATGGATCATTTAGGAGCTAATGTAGGTAAAATGGGTCATTTTTGAGCTAACTTGGATGAACTGCATCATTTATAAGCTAACCTAGGTAAAATGGGTCATTTTGGAGGAAAATAAGCTAACTCTAGGTCATTATGGTAAGCATATTGGAGGAAATAAAGCTAAGTCTAGGTCTTTATGCATTTGTTAAGCAAAACACTAGAGAAACTTACCGTGATCAGGGAGGTGTAGGAGCGGGGTGGCTAGTGCCGCTACCTGGAGAAGGATCGTGCGATGCGTTTCTAGAGTTAAGCTGCACCAAAGATCATTTCCAATGTCTCGTTAGCATTACGACACTCAAATGTTAAGACTACCAAGTAATGTCCATTCAAACTAAACTCACCGTGCTCCCAGGAGCAATCACTGGCATCGGCGGAGCGGGCTGACCGGACTTCTCGCACACAGACTGCACATTTGGTTTTCAGAACAGAGTCATACTAGTTAGTAATGAGACTCAAATGTTAAGACTAGCAAGTAATCTGCAGAAGAAACTTACCACAAGGAGCTCGTACATGGCCCTTGCCTGCATGTCATTCCGTGCCCTCTCCTCCTCCATCATCTTTCTCGTCCTCTCCTCCATCTCCCGCTGCCTCTCCGCCGCCTCCGCCATAAGTTTCTCCGTTCTATCTCTCTCAGTCTGTATAGCAGCCTGCAACACCACTCACATGACCATTTGTAATCATTGATGGAAGCGCACACAATGTAATGGAGAAAGATAACTGAGTACGTATCACTAACCTTGATGGCGAGTTGCACTGGCCGTTCACGAGGCCTTATCTCAGGAGCGGAGCTCGACTGGCGCGCCTTGATCTCCGGGAGAGTGCTAGGACAACGGATAAGTCCATCTCCAATGGCTATGGAGCCATGGGACCTCCCGCCACCAGATATCATCACCAGCTCTGGATCAATGGGACCCTGGCTCGGGTTAAAGTCCTCCCCTTTCCTCGCCTTCCCCTCATCTCTATATCTCACGAGCTTGTTGTGGGAGGAGATGTTGGTGAAGTTGTTTGCATCATCGAGGTCAGACTGAGAGAAAGCCTTGACTTTCTTGTAAGAGCCAGTGTGGGCCATGGCATACAGGTCGTACACCTCTGGCACCTTATCC
>NW_025283839.1:0-1165 GCF_018294505.1 Triticum aestivum
TCCCCTATGCTTTAGACGTAGGCTCTACAGTATGCTATGCTGTGTACCACACATGAAGTGTGCCTTGCCATGAGTTGGTCAAGGGGTACAATAGTGATCCGGGAATGGATCACATGACAGCGGTCGAACATATCCTTAGTACCTAGTGGACTAAGGAATTTTCTCGATTATGGAGGTGGAAAGGAGTTCGTCGTAAAGGGTTACGTCGATGCGAACTTTGACACTAATCCGGATGACTCTGAGTAGTAAACCGGATTCGTATAGTAGAGCAATTATTTGAAATGGCTCCAAATAGCGCGTGGTAGCATCCACAAAGATGACATAGATATTCGTAAAGCACACACGGATCTGAAAGGTTCAGACCCGTTGACTAAATAACCTCTCTCACAAGCATAACATGATCAAACCAGAACTCATTGAGTGTTAATCACATAGAGATGTGAACTAGATTGTTGACTCTAGTAAACTCTTGGGTGTTTGGTCACATGGTGATGTGACCTGTCAGTGTTAATCACATGGTGATGTGAACTAGATTATTGACTCTAGTGCAAGTGGGAGACTGTTGGAAATATGCCCTAGAGGCAATAATAAATAGGTTATTATTATATTTCCTTGTTCATGATAATCATTTATTATCCATGCTAGAATTGTATTGATAGGAAACTCAGATACATGTGTGGATACATAGACAACACCATGTCCCTAGTAAGCCTCTAGTTGACTAGCTCGTTGATCAATAGATGGTTACAGTTTCCTGACCATGGACATTGGATGTCGTTGATAACGGGATCACATCATTAGGAGAATGATGTGATGGACAAGACCCAATCCTAAGCCTAGCACAAGATCGTATAGTTCGTTTGCTCAGAGCTTTTCTAATGTCAAGTATCATTTCCTTAGACCATGAGATTGTGCAACTCCCGGATACCGTAGGAATGCTTTGGGTGTACCAAACGTCACAACGTAACTGGGTGGCTATAAAGGTGCACTACGGGTATCTCCGAAAGTGTCTGTTGGGTTGGCACGAATCGAGACTGGGATTTGTCACTCCGTGTAAACGGAGAGGTATCTCTGGGCCCACTCGGTAGGACATCATCATTATGTGCACAATGTGACCAAGGAGTTGATCACGGGATGATGTGAGTTACGGAACGAGTAAAGAGAC
>NW_025283840.1:0-1165 GCF_018294505.1 Triticum aestivum
AGTCTAGCATAATTAGAATTCAACCTTAATAAAGTATTAGTGGATCACACGGGCATCGCGGCACCGGGGAGAGGTCACATTTCTTTTTCACTGAGGTTGCGTTACTGTTTGCTGACAATCTCTCGTTGTTTCTTGATCTGGGTGTGCTGCGTGGTGGGGCTGGATTACCAGATTTTGCAGATAAATGACCTATTTTTAGAGATTGGCAAAGGACCTTTGTATTTCGTTGGTTTATTACTCTTTGTGTCACATCCGCCTGGCTGGCTGAAAGATTATAGCAGGATGAAGATTAGAATCAACATATTCGATATTCTACAATCTATGACTTGCATCTTCTTTGTGGGCGAGATGTTTTCGATGCATAAATGGTTGGCGGGACCATATTATTTTGTCTGTGGGAACTGAAACCACTAATGTTAATATTCTTTTTGAAAGGAAATGTGATGTATTTTTCTAGTCAGTTGTGTATTGTCTAATCTCATGAAATGATTTTATTTTTTAATTATTTATATCTACAGTAAATACCAACACTAAGATATCATCTCTTACAGAAATATGAAGACATGGGAGGGGGGCTAGTGGCCGATGATTAGGTTTGGCTACAATGTAATGGTGTAGTACCCACTAACTAAAGAAAATAAAAACCATATTACCATTGTTCTACCACAAAGTCTACAACATAGTGCTCAGCGAACCAGTCTAGCATAATTAGAATTCAACCTTAATAAAGTATAGTGGATCACACGGGCTTCGCGGCACCGGGGAGAGGTCACATTTGTTTTTCACTGAGGTTGCGTTACTGTTTGCTGACAATCTCTCGTTGTTTCTTGATCTGGGTGTGCTGCGTGGTGGGGCTGGATTACCAGATTTTGCAGATAAATGACCTATTTTTAGAGATTGGCAAAGGACCTTTGTATTTCGTTGGTTTATTACTCTTTGTGTCACATCCGCCTGGCTGGCTGAAAGATTATAGCAGGATGAAGATTAGAATCAACATATTCGATATTCTACAATCTATGACTTGCATCTTCTTTGTGGGCGAGATGTTTTCGATGCATAAATGGTTGGCGGGACCATATTATTTTGTCAGTGGGAACTGAAACCACTAATGTTAATATTCTTTTTGAAAGGAAATGTTATGTATTTTTCTAGTCAGTTGTGTATT
>NW_025283841.1:0-1165 GCF_018294505.1 Triticum aestivum
CGGCGAGAGGCTGATTCTGGTCGGGCACAGCCACGGCGGGCTCAGCTTGGCGCTAGCCATGGAGAGGTTCCCCGGCAAGGTCGCCGCCGCCGTGTTCGCAGCCGCCGGGATGCCGTGCGTTGGCAAGCACATGGGCGTCACCACCGAGGAGGTATGTCAATTGTTTATGGTTTTCTTTTTCTTATTCTCTGTTGAGTGTTTTTCTCTTCTTCTTTTCTATTTGCGAAAGAATCTGTGTTGAGTGGTTTTTTTTTTGCGGGTAAATCTCTGTTGAGTGTTGACCAAGATATCCACTGTATGTACAAGTCCCGTATGTTGGTGAGGCCGGGAAGCTCGTCTTAGTCGAATATATACAAAATTTGATATGTTTCCAATGTAACTTTAACAACAAGTTTCTGTTGTAACATGTGTATATTATATAATAGTAAATAAAATTACAACACTACGAAAATATTACCTCCGTAAATTAGTTGTCTTACATAATTCTAGATATGGATATATCTAACACTAAAACGTGTCTATATACAACTGTATGTAGAAAAATTTAAGAAAAATAATATGAAATGGAGGGAGTGTATTCCAAAATGAATATGTACATGTTTTTTTAAGTATCTAATAGTACCGATCCATCCCCAATTAGTTATTTCAGTGTTCAATTTTTTTTAGTTATTTTAGATTTGTCTAGATACAGATTTATCTAAATATGTTGAGATACATCTGTATCTACACAAATCGTATCTAAATATGTTGAGATACATATGTATGTAGACAAATCTAAGACAACTAATTTAGAACGGAATGAGTACTAATAAACTTTATAGGTAATCAAATTATAAATGTTTGTAGGAGGTTATATGAACCAATTTTTTGTTGGAATATAAAAGGTTGGTCTCCGACTCTATAACTCCAATATTAATGCTAATTTTTAACTTATCTTGTGTTGATGCAATTAGTTCATGCGAAGGACATCATCGGAAGGACTCATGGACTGCAAGATGCTGCCAATCAATAACAACCACGGTGCAGGGGTTGCAATGATAATGGGCCCAAACTTCTTAGCACGCAAGAACTACCAGCAAAGTTCACCTGAGGTGCACAACACGACTTAACATCATATTGGTCTCCCATAATGAACTAATCTCAACGACATGATTCTCCAAATATT
>NW_025283842.1:0-1165 GCF_018294505.1 Triticum aestivum
CGATTTTGGGAAAGTTTCCAAAATGCTATGGGAACTCGTCTCTCCTTTAGCACCGCCTTCCACCCTCAGTCGAGTGGTCAAGTGGAACGCGTCAACCAAATTCTAGAAGACATGCTTCGAGCCTCTGTTATCTCGTTCGGAATGGACTGGGAGAAGTGCCTTCCATTTGCCGAATTCGCTTACAACAACAGCTATCAATCTAGCTTGGGTAAAGCCCCTTTTGAAGTTCTCTATGGACGACGGTGTCGAACACCCCTTAACTGGTCAGAGACCGGGGAAAGACAATTCTTTGGCCCGGATATGATTCAGGAAGCAGAAGAACAAGTTTGCATCGTTCGTGAAAAGTTGAAAACAGCCCAATCCCGTCAAAAGAGTCAATATGACCGAAAACATAAGGCTATGACTTTCGAGGTTGACGAGAAGGCTTATCTTCGGGTCACCCCTCTGAAGGGAACCCATCGTTTCGGTATCAAAGGCAAATTGGCTCCTCGTTACATTGGACCTTTTCGCATTCTCGCCAAACGAGGAGAAGTTGCCTACCAGTTGGAACTACCTCCGCATCTCTCCAGAGTCCATGATGTCTTCCACGTTTCTCAACTCAGGCGTTGCTTCTCGGATCCTATCCGTGGAGTGGACCACGAAACGCTTGATCTCCAAGATAATCTTACATATCGAGAGTACCCCATTCGTATCCTCGATCAGGCCGAGCGTACCACTCGACGTCATAACATCAAGTTTCTCAAAGTACAATGGTCGCACCATTCTGAGGATGAAGCAACTTGGGAAAGGGAGGATCGTCTTCGACTTGAGTACCCCGCCTTCTTCCCGGAGGAACCCAAATCTCGGGGCGAGATTCTTTTGAGTGGGGGTGAGTTGTCACACCCTAGCTAGTCATGCATTAGAGTGTTGCATCATGTTTACTCTTTCATCAGAAATTTGAAATGGGGATCTGTGAAACCCTCAGAATCATTTTGAAAATGACCCAAATAAAAATTTCTCCAAAAGGGTCCAAGAAAATGCTCATGTTGCTCTCTGAAAATATTGGACAGAGATAAAAATCAAACCAATATTTTTAGTGGCTCATGGACATTTATTTTGGGCATTTGGAATTAATGCATAAATATTTGCATTGGAAATATATTTCTATATATATTAATATATGTCC
>NW_025283843.1:0-1165 GCF_018294505.1 Triticum aestivum
TTTTTTTGCACCGCGTGCAAAACAAAACGCACGAGCGCGGCGTATGTTTAGCACGTTTTATTATTTTGCACGTTTACGGTAAGTTTTAGCTCGCTGCTCATTATTCACGCGTCTAGCGGCGGCAAGCGTGTTCTGAAAGGGGTCGAAACCATGGCAAATAGGCACTGGTGCAGTTGAACCGTGGTAAAACTCGTCTCCGTAGTTGAGCGGGAGCGGCCAAAGGAATGTGCAATCGTGTGTGTAGTGGAGCTGGGAGGGGCAAGCATAAGGGACGAAGACGGGGGTAACATGTCGGATGCGATCATACCAGCACTAAAGCACCGGATCCCATCAGAACTCCGAAGTTAAGCGTGCTTGGGCGAGAGTAGTACTAGGATGGGTGACCTCCTGGGAAGTCCTCGTGTTGCATTCCCTTTTTAATTTTTTTGCACCGCGTGCAAAACAAAACGCACGAGCGCGACGTATGTTTAGCACGTTTTACTATTTTGCACGTTTACGGTAAGTTTTAGCTCGCTGCTCATTATTCACGCGTCTAGCGGCGGCAAGCGTGTTGTGAAAGGGGTCGAAACCATGGTAAATAGGCACTGGTGCAGTTGAACCGTGGTAAAACTCGTCTCCGTAGTTGAGCGGGAGCGGCCAAAGGAATGTGCAATCGTGTGTGTAGTGGAGCTGGGAGGGGCAAGCATAAGGGACGAAGACGGGGGTAACATGTCGGATGCGATCATACCAGCACTAAAGCACCGGATCCCATTAAAACTCCGAAGTTAAGCGTGCTTGGGCGAGAGTAGTACTAGGATGGGTGACCTCCTGGGAAGTCCTCGTGTTGCATTCCCTTTTTAATTTTTTTGCACAGCGTGCAAAACAAAACGCACGAGCGCGACGTATGTTTAGCACGTTTTATTATTTTGCACGTTTACGGTAAGTTTTAGCTCGCTGCTCATTATTCACGCGTCTAGCGGCGGCAAGCGTGTTCTGAAAGGGGTCGAAACCATAGCAAATAGGCACTGGTGCAGTTGAACCGTGGTAAAACTCGTCTCCGTAGTTGAGCGGGAGCGGCCAAAGGAATGTGCAATCGTGTGTGTAGTGGAGCTGGGAGGGGCAAGCATAAGGGACAAGACGGGGGTAACATGTCGGATGCGATCATACCAGCACTAAAGCACCGGAT
>NW_025283844.1:0-1164 GCF_018294505.1 Triticum aestivum
TCATCAATTTTCAACACGTTTTGACATTATTTGCTATTTTTCAGACATTTACGATTTGTTTAGAGAGCTAAATGGCCGTGAAACTGAAAATCACTACAAAATGAACTCTGAAAAGGTTGAAACTTGGCATGGTATCATCATTTCACCCACATGGCATGTGAAAAAGAGTAGAGAGGGTTACAGAAAAAATTGGACGCACTTCGTGTACAAACTGGGCAATCTCTTTCGGAGTATCAGGGTTTCGGACAAGAACTCATCTATTACACGGGCACTTCATTTTTTTAAACTTATATGAACTTCAGACTTTTTTGCGTTCCTATGCACCATTCAAAGCGATGTCATAAATTTTCAACACTTTTTAACATCATTTGTTATTTTCAGTCATTTACCGATTGTTTAGAGAGCTAAATGACCGTGAAATGGAAAATCACTACAAAATGAACTCTGAAAAGGTTGAAACTTGGCATGGTATCATCATTTCACCCACATGGCATGTGCAAAAGAGTATAGGGTTACGGCAAAAACTAGACACACTTCATGTACAAACTGGACGATCTCGTTCGGAGTATCTGGGTTTCAGACGAGAACTCATCTGTTACACGGCACTTCATTTTTTAAACTTATTTGAAATCCAGACATTTTTTTGCGTTCCTATGCACCATTCAAAGAGACATCATCAATTTTCAACACTTTCTAACATCACTAGCTATTTTTCAGTCATTTACCGATTTGTTTAGAGAGCTAAATTACCGTGAAATTGAGAATCACTGCAAAATGAACTCTCAAAGTGTTGAAACATTTGCATGGAATCATCATTTCACCCACATAGCATGTGGAAAATAGTAGAGAGGGTTACGGCAAAAACTGGACACACTTCATGTACAAACTGGGCAATGTCTTTCGGAGTATCAGGGTTTCAGACGAGAACTCATCTGTTACACGGGCACTTCATTTTTTAAAACTTATTTGAATTCCAGACTTTTTTTGCGTTCCATATGCACCATTCAAAGCGACATCATCAATTCTCAACACTTTCTAACATCATTTGCTATTTTCAGTCATTTACGGATTTATTTAGAGAGCTAAATGACCGTGAAATTGAAAATCACTACAAAATGAACTCTAAAAATGTTGAAACTTGGCATGGTAACATCATTTCACCCA
>NW_025283845.1:0-1164 GCF_018294505.1 Triticum aestivum
TGTTCCTGCGAAATCTTGATCACATTAGAGTAAATTGTTCATTTGTTCCTGCGAAAGCTTGATTGCAATCAAAATTAACAGGTTATACAAAGAGTTTAATTGATACAGAGAATTTAATTGGATTACAATCGAAATTCATTGTCAGGGTCAAAATTCAAAGTATTACATGCTTGCTGTTACTGTTTCTTGTGAGCAGTGAGAACACAATATTGGCTTGTTACTATTGCTGTTAATTCCCATTTTCAGTCACCGGAAGCATGTGAAGGAGCAGGGGCAGGGTACTTTACCTGAGTTTGCAATGGTTGGATCAAGACCAGGGGTAGCAGGAATAGATATTGATGCTTTGAAGTTTTCCAAACTAAGTGTTGTGAATGTGATCTGTAACTTATACTGAGAGCAGTACAAACGTGCTTTTGCTCACATTACTAGAATATGTAACTTAAACTGAGACTGGTCATTCCAGGTCAAATATGCAACTTAAACTGAGAGCAAAACAATTTAGTTAGAGCAAAGTCTTATGAATGTAATTGAAATAAAAAAAGGCTTGACACACTAGAGAAAAAAGAAAAAGGAAAAAAGAAATCATGCCTTGCTGAAGAAAAAGAAATCCGTTCTTTATCAGATTGGAGAAGAAAATGATTGATAAAGAAATGCTTCTATATATTCAGATTATATATAGAAGGTCTATATATAAAAAATAACTTAATAACTTGGATTATATATAGAAATGCTTCAATGAGCGTATAAAAAATAACTTGTTCCTAAACAACCTAAATCTTGGTCATTCTGTTGTTCTACACAACTTAAATTTGGTTGATGCCAGCTTACCAGTATAGAAACAACATACTGATGTACCTGAACCCATGCAAGATATGCCAAACTTGCAAATAGGCAAAAACCTACTACACCTACATTGTACCCATGGGCATTTTTCAGAAATTGTGATGTTTTCAAACATCAGAAATTTATTTGCAATAGTAATTCCGATTCGCTTAATTTTGTCTGGGAGCTACAGCCAAGAGTAATTTGACGGAGTAAGAGAACTCAGTACACTGTGTACTCCAAAATTTCTACTCCTGTCAGTCCAACAATGCAAAGTTCACTTTTCCTTGAAAAATTCAGTTAGCATGTTAACAAGATCAGTTAACTGCACAACCAAGAAAA
>NW_025283846.1:0-1164 GCF_018294505.1 Triticum aestivum
TGGAAATCACTCCGGGACCCCAAAACATTGAGTAATAGTCCAAGAAATGGGCCAGAATCGGCCAAAACTACGACTATTGATGGCCGACACGTAGGCGGTTCAAAAACTACGGAAATCGCTTTGAGGCCCCAAAACGATGAAGAATAGTCCACGAAACGGGTCAGAATTGCCCAAAACTGCGAGTGTTGATGACCGACATGTAAGCGCACCTTGGGGGTCCACAACCATGGAAATCGATTTGGGATCTCAAAACGGTGAGTAATTGTCCATGAAACGGTCCATAATCGGCCAAAACAGTGAGTGTTGATGACTGACACGGGAACGCACCCTGGGGTTCGTTAATCATGGAAATCACTCTGCACCCCAAAACAGTGAGTAATAGTCCATGAAATGGGCCAGAATCGGCCAAAACTGTGAGTGTTAATGAACAACACGTAAACGCACCCCGGGGTTCTTTAATCGTGAAATTCACTCCAGGACGCCAAAATAGTGAGTAATAGTCCAAGAAATGGGCCAGAATAGGCCGAAACTGTGAGTGTTGATGACCGACACGTAAGCGCACCTTGGGTTTCAACAACTATGGAAATCACTTCGGGGCCCCAAAATACTGAGTAATAGTCCAAGAAACAGACCAGAATCGGCCAAAACTGTGAGTGTTGATGACTGACACGTAAGTGCACCTTGTGTTTCAGCAACTATGGAAATCACTTCGGGGCCCCAAAATAGTGACTAATAGTCCAAGAAACGGACCAGAATCAGCCCAAACTATGAGTGTTGATGACCGACACGTAAGCGCACCTTGGGGTTTGACAACCATGGAAATAGATTTGGGACCCCAAAACAGTGAGTAATAGTCCTCGAAACGGGCCAGAATCGGCCAAAACTGTGATTGTTGATGACCGACACGTAAGCGCACCCCAGGGTTCGGCAATCGTGGAAATCACTCGCGGACCCCAAAACTGAGAAATAGTCCAAGAAACGGGCCAGAATCGGCCCGAACTACGATTGTTGATGATAGATATGTAAGCGCTCCTTGGGGTTTGACAACCATGGAAATCGCTTTGGGATCCCAAAACGGTGAGTAATAGGCCAAGAAACGGGTCAGAATCGGCAAAAACCGCGAGTGTTAATGACCGAGACGTAAACGCACCGCGGGGTTCGTCA
>NW_025283847.1:0-1164 GCF_018294505.1 Triticum aestivum
AGAGGGTTACGGCAAAAACTGGACGCACTTCGTGTACAAACTGGAAAATCTCTTTCGAAGTATCAGGGTTTCGGACGAGAACTCATCTGTTACACTGGCACTTCATTTTTCTAACTTATTACAACTCCAGACTTTTTGTGTGTTCCGCACGCAACATTTAAAGCGACGTCATCAATTTTCAAAACTTTCTGACATCATTTGCTATTTTTTAGTCATTTACCGATTTCTTTAGAGAGCTAAATGACCGTAAAATTGAAAATCACTACTAAATGAACTCTGAAAATGTCGAAACTTGGCATGGTATCATCATTTCACCCGCATGGCATGTGCAAAAGAGTAGAGAGGGTTACGGCAAAAACTGGACACACTTTTTGTACAAACTGGACAATCTCTTTCGGAGTATCAGGGTTTCGGACGATAACTCATCTGTTACACTGGCACTTCATTTTTTTAAACTTATTAAAACTCCAGACTTTTTTTGCGTTCCGTACACACCATTCAAAGTGACGTCATCAATTTTCAACACTTTGTGACATCATTTCCTATTTTTCAGTCTTTTACCGATTTGTTTAGAGAGCTAAATGACCGTGAAATTGAAAATCACTACAAAATGAACTCTGAAAATGTCGAAACTTTGCATGGTATCATCATTTCACCCACATAGCATGTGCAAAAGAGTAGAGAGGGTTACGGCAAAAACTGGACGCACTTCGTGTACAAACTGGATAATCTCTTTCGAAGTATCAGGTTTCTTGACGAGAACTCATTTGTTACATGGGCACTTCATTTTTTAAACTTATTACAACTCCAGACTTTTTTGCGTTCCGTACGCACCATTCAAAGCGACGTCATCAATTTTCAAAATTTTCTGACATCACTTGCTAATTTTTAGTCATTTACCGATTTGTTTAGAGAGCTAAATGACCGTGAAATTGAAAATCACTACAAAATGAACTCTGAAAATGTCGAAACTTGGCATGGTATCATCATTTCACCCGCATGGCATGTGCAAAAGAGTAGAGAGGGTTACGGCAAAAACTGGACGCACTTTGTGTACAAACTGGAAAATCTCTTTCGGTGTATCAGGGTTTCGGACGAGAACTCATCTGTTACACTGGCACTTCATTTTTTTAAAATTATTAAAACTCCAGACTTTTTTTGCGT
>NW_025283848.1:0-1164 GCF_018294505.1 Triticum aestivum
AGGCGGCACGCGTCTCCGGGGCGTGCCCCCACCCCTCACGGACGCCGCCGCCGTCGGCACCTGGAGGGGGGAAACGGACGCGTCGGGTCTACACGGAGTTGATGTAGCTGTGGGTTTGGCCCGGATCGATGTTGCTCCAAAGTGTTCCTCTGGGCCGACCTAACACAACCGGGTGGAGAGGTCCACTGGTCAAAGCCCGTCCGTGCAAAGTCAAAGGGCTAGATCCCGTGGTCAAACGCTACAGGGTTAGCCGGGACGGGGGCCCTGGGGGGTAGCAATGCCACCGGAGCGTCGTACCGGGTCCTCATACATGCGGGGTGGTGTTGTGGCATGTCCGAAGAGGCGGCACGCGTCTCCGGGTTGTGGCCCCCCTCACGGACGGCAATGAAACGGTAGTAGACGTTCTGCGGTAACGATGCAGCGTGAATATTATTAAATACTTGGAGCGCGATAAAATCATGAGTTTTTTACACAACGTGGGCACATGTGCTATAGGACTGATGGTAATTTTTCATAATTTTTTGTGATGGAGAAGTATCTGAACACTTCCCTCTACGCGGATTGCTCTTCGCACGTCTACGACTGTGGCCGGCGGCCTCCGGGGGCTAGCATACCGTCAAATCTTGCGTAGGTGGCCTCTCACAAATTTGGAAGTGTTGAGGCGGTTGCAAACGCCCAGCACGCGTCTCCGGGGTGTGCCCGCCCCCCTCACGGACGCCGCCGCCGCCGGCACCTGGAGGGGGGAAACGGACGCGTCGGGTCTACACGGAGTGGATGTAGCTGTGGGTTTGGCCCGGATGTTGCTCCAAAGTGTTCCTCTGGGCCGACCTAACACAACCGGGTGGAGAGGTCCACTGGTCAAAGCCCGTCCGTGCAAAGTCAAAGGGCTAGATCCCGTGGTCAAACGCTACAGGGTTAGCCGGGACGGGGGCCCTGGGGGGTAGCAATGCCACCGGAGCGTCGTACCGGGCCCTCATACATGCGGGGTGGTGTTGTGGCATGTCCGAAGAGGCGGCACGCGTCTCCGGGTTGTGGCCCCCCTCACGGACGGCAATGAAACGGTAGTAGACGTTCTGCGGTAACGATGCAGCGTGAATATTATTAAATACTTGGAGCGCGATAAAATCATGAGTTTTTTACACAACGTGGGCACATGTGCTATAG
>NW_025283849.1:0-1164 GCF_018294505.1 Triticum aestivum
CATTTAATTGATTTGTGCTAAACAGCAGCTATAAGTTGTTCTAACATGCATGAAAGTGGTACAGATGGATTCCTTGAATTTTTCTGATAATTTTTCATATATAATTTATTTAATTTGGAGTTACGGTTAATTTTCTATGATTTTTAGAAGTTTTAGGCATTTTCTGGAATTTCCTGAATAATATTAAATCCAGAAATGATTATGGCGTCAGCACCACGTCACAGTGACGTCAGCAGGGTCAACTGGGCTGGCTCGGTCAAACCTGACCAGTGGGGCCCACTGGTCAGTGACTACGGCTAATCCTAATATAACTTAAACCTAACCTAGTTTAATTAGTCGGCCCGGGCCCGCATGTCAGTGAGTCAGTGGCTTAATTAAACTTAGTTATTAACTTAACCAAAGGTTAGCAGGGGACGGGCCCACACGTCAGTGACCCAGGGGGGTCAAATCCCTGGTCAACCCGGCTAATCCACCGGCGTCTAACCGCCAGCAACGACCAGACGCGGCGGTGGCTCGCCGGAATGGCTGCTCCGGCGCCCATTCGACGCGCGGAGGGGTTCTACAGGGAGCTCGAGCTCGTGCGCATCCAATGGAGCAAGCCAGAGGAGTTGGGGTTGGTTGTGGCGTCGGCAGCGGCGAGGGAGGCGGCGGCCGGAGTTCGGCCAACGACGGGTTAGGCGATGCAGGGCGCTAGGGGAGGCGTTGGTGCATGCTACGTGCTCCTGGTGAGGTGTGGAGCACGGTGGTGTGCCCGGCTTCGAGCCACAGTGGCTCTGGCCACGACGGCGACGAGGCACGGCGGCGGCGAGCTTCGGCCGTGGTGGAAGATGGAGCTAGGGGACGAAATCAAGTGCGCGGAGTGAGGGGAAGAGAAGAGGAGCTCACGGGGAGTCGGACGAGACGCTAAGTGGGCTCGGGGACGTCCTGTCGGCGGTGAATCGAACGGCGGCGATCGCCGGCCGTGGCGATGAAGACGACGATGCTCCGGTCGACTGGGGCCTCCTCTGGTCGCGTGCGTCAGTGTGCAGCTCCATGGGGTCGGGACGGAGCTCCTGAGCTCATCGGAAGGGCGAGGGGTGGCCGGTGGCTATGGATGCGACGGCGGCGCCCTCCGGTGGCTCTCGGTGGTGCTCCAAATCGAGAGAGGGAGAGAGCCAGAGCGAG
>NW_025283850.1:0-1164 GCF_018294505.1 Triticum aestivum
GGGTTGTGCCTTGTGGTCCTTTCTTTTTTCCTTTCTTTTTTATTTTCTTTTTTTAAAAGAACAAGCAAGAGTCATTTGTCATTTTCATTAACGAGAGAGAGAAAGAGTTAAATACAAGCTCTTCTTACACCAGTGAAAGTAAAAAGTCGGCCCTGCCCTAAAACAACTAGAGCTACTCCTCACTAATCTCTGTCTCCTTCCGCCTGGCCAATTTCCATTGCTTGTGCTCTTCATCCACCAATGTGACAACTCTATGGACTGGCGGCACTTTACCTTCGAAGACTGGCGTTTCTCTACAACCACAACTTGTGGAAACCCACAATCATGATTGCTACCATCTCTCTAACTCTTGTGTGGGAAGCCTTCGGTCCATCGAGCACCACCACTCTTTGGTACAGTAACCCATGTTTGGTGTTAAGCTGTCAAGACCAAAGCCTAAGAGAAAAAGAAACCATAAACGCCTGGCATATGGAAATTGCACCACTATATGATCAATGCACTCAGGAGCCTGATCGCACATCAATCAACATGGAGGGTGTTGCAAGCCATGCCTTGCGAGACGATCTGTCGTGCAACATCAGTTTCGTATCACAGTCATCTGATAAAACGCTCCTTTTGCGGTGCTATGTCGAGAGACGCACTACTAGTCAGAGTTTCCCTGATATCATTGACACATCTGACATCAGGAAGATCTGCAGCAACCGATTTTCCTTCCCTGGATTACATATTCACAAATGGGAATAAGTTGGGTGCAATATCACGGGCAGTATGTCACTATTCATATGTTGTTCCAAAAAATGACCCGGTCGCCTCTGTTGATTGTGCATTTGGTCGCAGCGACAAATAGTGTGTGCCCCCGCCCCCCTCTCAGATTTAGCACGTGGAAGCCCTGACCACGCCCTAATTGTGCCTGATTTTTGGAGCCAAAGCTAGTGAATTTGAAGAGTATTGTTAAGATAGTCAGGGTGATGGATCCCAAGGCCAGCAAGGCTCAACGGCTTGAAATATGCTCCCACGCAACCAAACAAAGGCCACCCTTCGCTTTCTTGAAACATTTCCAGAAGAAACTCAAGAAAATTTTCTTGATGGCCTTAAAAACTCATGGAGGGAACTCTGGAGGCAGCACATGATAGATCTTGATCGCAGTGAGCACAGTTTCTTTTC
>NW_025283851.1:0-1164 GCF_018294505.1 Triticum aestivum
AAGAACGGCAAGCAAGTTGCTGCTCAAGAGAAGAAACCCAAGTCTGGACCTAAGCCTGAAACTGAGTGCTTCTACTGCAAGCAGACTGGTCACTGGAAGCGGAACTGCCCCAAGTATTTGGCGGATAAGAAGGATGGCAAGGTGAACAAAGGTATATATGATATACATGTTATTGATGTGTACCTTACTAGAGCTCGCAGTAGCACCTGGGTATTTGATACTGGTTCTGTTGCTAATATTTGCAACTCGAAACAGGGACTACAGAATAAGCGGGCACTGGCAAAGGACGAGGTGACGATGCGCGTGGGAAACGGTTCCAAAGTCGATGTGATCGCGGTCAGCACGCTACCTCTACATCTACCTTCGGGATTAATATTAGACCTAAATAATTGTTATTTGGTGCCAGCGTTGAGCATGAACATTATATCTGGATCTTGTTTAATGCGAGACGGTTATTCATTTAAATCAGAAAATAATGGTTGTTCTATTTATATGAGTAATATCTTTTATGGTCATGCACCCTTGAAGAGTGGTCTATTCTTACTGAATCTCGATAGTAGTAATACACATATTCATAATGTTGAAACCAAAAGATGCAGAGTTGATAATGAAAGTGCAACTTATTTGTGGCACTGTCGTTTAGGTCATATCGGTGTAAAACGCATGAAGAAACTCCATACTAATGGACTTTTGGAACCACTTGATTATGAATCACTTGGTACTTGCGAACCGTGCCTAATGGGCAAGATGACTAAAACACCGTTCTCCGGTACTATGGAGAGAGCAACAGATTTGTTGGAAATCATACATACCGATGTATGTGGCCCGATGAATATTGAGGCTCGTGGCGGATATCGTTATTTTCTCACCTTCACAGATGATTTGAGCAGATATGGATATATCTACTTAATGAAGCATAAGTCTGAAACATTTGAAAAGTTCAAAGAATTTCAGAGTGAAGTTGAAAATCATCGTAACAAGAAAATAAAGTTTCTACGATCTGATCGTGGAGGAGAATATTTGAGTTACGAGTTTGGTGTACATTTGAAAAACTGTGGAATAGTTTCACAACTCACGCCACCCGGAACACCACAGCGCAATGGTGTGTCCGAACGTCGTAATCGTACTTTACTAGATATGGTGCGATCTATGATGTCTCTTACA
>NW_025283852.1:0-1164 GCF_018294505.1 Triticum aestivum
ACTAACATGCACTAGTTGCATAAGGTGGCTGGCGGGTGTCTGTCTCTCCTACTTTAGTTGGAGCGGAATCGATGAACAGGGTCCTTATGAAGGGTAAATAGAAGTTGACAAATCACGTTGTGGCTTTAACGTAGGTAAGAAAACGTTCTTGCTAGAACCCTAATTCAGCCACGTAAAACTTGCAACAACAATTAGAGGACGTCTAACTTGTTTTTGCAGCAAGTGGTTTGTGATATGATATGGCCAAAGTTGTGATGAATGATGAATGATCTATATGTGATGTATGAGATGTTCATGCTATTGTAATAGGATTCACGACTTGCATGTCGATGAGTATGACAACCGGCAGGAGCCATAGGAGTTGTCTTTATTCTTTTATATGACCTGCGTGTCATCAAGAAACGCCATGTAAATTACTTTACTTTATTGCTAAACGTGTTAGCCATAGTAGTAGAAGTAATAGTTGGCGAGCAACTTCATGGAGACACGATGATGGAGATCATGGTGTCAAGCCGGTGACAAGATGATCATGGAGCCCCAAGATAGAGATCAAAGGAGCTATGTGATATTGGCCATATCATGTCACGTTTATTATTTGATTGCATGTGATGTTTATCATGTTTTGCATCTTGTTTACTTAGAACGACAGTAGTAAATAAGATGATCCCTCACTATAATTTCAAGAAGTGTTCCCCCTAACTGTGCACCGTTGCGACAGTTCGCTGTTTCAAAACATCACGTGATGATCGGGTGTTTTATTCAGACGTTCACATACAACGGGTGTAAGACAGATTTACACATGCAAACACTTAGGTTGACTTGACGAGCCTAGCATGTACAGACATGGCCTCGGAACACAGAAGACCGAAAGGTCGAGCATGAGTCGTATAGAAGATACGATCAACATGAAGATGTTCACCGATGTTGACTAGTCCGTCTCACGTGATGATCGGACACGGTCTAGTTTAACTCGGATCATGTAATACTTAGATGACTAGAGGGATGTCTAATCTAAGTGGGAGTTCACTAATAATTTGATTAGTTGAACTTAATTATCATGAACTTAGTCTAAAATCTTTGCAATATGTCTTGTAGATCAAATGGCCAACGTAGTCCTCAACTTCAACGCGTTCCTAGAGAAAACCAAGCTGAAAGACGATGGCA
>NW_025283853.1:0-1164 GCF_018294505.1 Triticum aestivum
CTTTGAGTGCCTGGAAACTTTCCTGACATTTGTCTGTCCATTGGAACTTGACACCCTTATGCAACAGGTTAGTCAGAGGCCTGGCGATCTTGGAGAAGTTCTCGACAAATCGACGGCAATAGCTGGCGAGACCGAGAAAACTTCTGACTTGCTTAACGTTCTTGGGAGGAGTCCAATCAAGAATAGCCTGAACTCGCTCGGGGTTGACGGCAATACCATCCTTAGAGATGACATGCCCAAGATAGGTTACCTCCGGTAGCCAGAATTCACATTTGGAGAACTTGGCATATAGTTGATGTTCTCGTAGCTTTTCCAGCACAAGTCGAAGATGTTCAGCATGTTCTTCTTCGTTCTTGGAGAATATCAGGATATCATCCAGATAAACCACGACGAACTTGTCGAGGTAATCCATGAATATGTAGTTCATCAGACGAGAGAAGGTGGCTGGAGCATTGGTTAAACCGAAAGACATGACAGTGTACTCGTATGAACCATAGCGAGTCACGAAGGCGGTCTTTGGGATATCCTCTTCGCGAACACGGATCTGGTGGTAGCCCAACCTCAAGTCGAGCTTAGAGAACACTGACGAACCCGCCAGTTGATCATACAGATCATTGATCCGAGGAAGAGGGTATTTATTCTGAATGGTAGCTTGGTTTATAGGACGGTAGTCTTGAACCAATCGGTTAGTCCCATCCTTCTTCTTGACAAAGAGAGAAGGTCCTCCCCAAGGAGAGCAACTTGGGCGAATGAATCCTTTGCGAAGAGACTTGTCGATTTCCTCCTTAAGCTCAAGGAGTTCATGCGGCGGCATTTTGTAGGGTCGCTTGGCTATGGGAGTGGTGCCTGGTTTCAAGTCGATGATGAATTCGACAGCTCTAGCAGGGGGAATCCCCGGAAGTTCTTCAGGGAAGACGTCGAGGAATTCACGCACGACGGGAATGTTTTCAATGCCCTCGAGTGGTGCAGCGTTCAAGGCATTCAATGCGTAAAGCCTTGCCTCGGCATTTTGCACCAGATGAGCTTGGTAAGCAACTATTTCATCAGAAGGGTGTAGCAGATGGACGGTCTTAGTGGCGCAAACTATAGAAACAGTATGCGCTTTCAACCAATCCATACCCAAAATGAGGTCGATGTTAGACAACTTCAGGATAATGGGAGAGG
>NW_025283854.1:0-1164 GCF_018294505.1 Triticum aestivum
CTTGATGCCTAATATATAAGCAGCTTCTCCAAGGTCCTTCATTGAAAAACACTTATTCAAGTAGGCCTTAATGCTGTCCAGAAATTCTATATTATTTCCCATCAAGAGTATGTCATCTACATATAATATGAGAAATGCTACAGAGCTCCCACTCACTTTCTTGTAAACGCAGGCTTCTCCATAAGTCTGCATAAACCCAAACGCTTTGATCATCTCATCAAAGCGAATGTTCCAACTCCGAGATGCTTGCACCAGTCCATAAATGGATCGCTGGAGCTTGCATACTTTGTTAGCGTTCCGAGGATCGACAAAACCTTCCGGCTGCATCATATACAGCTCTTCCTTAAGATGTCCGTTAAGGAATGCCGTTTTGACGTCCATTTGCCATATCTCATAATCATAGTATGCGGCAATTGCTAACATGATTCGGACGGACTTTAGCTTCGCTACGGGAGAGAATGTCTCGTCGTAGTCAATCCCTTGAACCTGTCGATAACCCTTAGCGACAAGTCGAGCTTTATAGATGGTGACATTACCATCCGCGTCTGTCTTCTTCTTAAAGATCCATTTGTTTTCTATCGCTCGCCGATCATCGGGCAAGTCTGTCAAAGTCCATACTTTGTTTTCATACATGGATTCTATCTCGGATTTCATGGCTTCAAGCCATTTGTTGGAGTCCGGGCCCGCCATCGCTTCTTCATAGTTCGAAGGTTCATTGTTGTCTAACAACATGATTTCCAGGACAGGGTTGCCGTACCACTCTGGTGCGGAACGTGTCCTTGTGGACCTACGAAGTTCAGCAGTAACTTGATCCAAAGTACCTTGATCATCATCATTGTTTTCCTCTTCAGTTGGTGTGGGCATCACAGGAACGGTTTCCTGCGCTGCGCCACTTTCCCGCTCAAGAGGTAGTACTTCATCGAGTTCTACTTTCCTCCCACTTACTTCTTTCGAGAGAAACTCTTTTTCCAGAAAGCATCCGTTCTTGGCAACAAAGATCTTGCCTTCGGATCTTAAGTAGAAGGTATACCCAACAGTTTCCTTAGGGTATCCTATGAATACGCATTTTTCCGACTTGGGTTCGAGCTTTTCAGGTTGAAGTTTCTTGACATAAGCATCGCATCCCCAAACTTTTAGAAACGACAGCTTAGGTTTCTTTCCAAA
>NW_025283855.1:0-1164 GCF_018294505.1 Triticum aestivum
GCAACTTTCCCCCTCCGGTTCATCTGTCCGAAAACGCGAAACACCGGGAATACTTTCCCGGATGATTCCCCCCTTAACCAGTACCACCTCATACCACGTTAGGGCACGCCTAGCATCGCTTCTTGACATGTCATGCATCGATATGCATATGTTTACTTGGTATTCATTGTTTCTTCCCCCTCTTCTCTCCGGTAGACTACGAGACCGACGCTGCTGCTGCCCAGTTCGACTACGGAGTTGACGACCCCTCTCTCTTGCCAGAGCAACCAGGCAAGCCCCCCCCTTGATCACCAGATATCGCCTATTCTTCTCCATACTGCTTGCATTAGAGTAGTGTAGCATGTTACTGCTTTCCGTTGATCCTATTCTGATGCATAGCCTGACATTGTTGCTACACTTGTTGATACCTTACCTGCAATCCTAAATGCTTAGTATAGGATGCTAGTTTATCATCATTGGCCCTACATTCTTGTCAGTCTGCCTTGCTATACTATCGGGCCGTGATCACCTGGGAGGTGATCACGGGTATATACTATACATACATACATACTATACAGATGGTGACTAAAGTCGGGTCAGCTCGAAGAGTACCCGCGAGTGATTCACGGATTGGGGGCTGAAAGGACCTTTGTCCCGACGGCCCTCTGTGTGGATCTTTTGTGGCGGAGTGACAGGGCAGGTTGAGACCGCCTAGGAGAGAGGTGGGCCTGGCCCTGTTCGGCGTTCGCGGACACTTAACACGCTTAACGAGATCTTGGTATTTGATCCGAGTCTGGCTACGAGCCTATACGCACTAACCATCTACGTGGGAGTAGTTATGGGTATCCCGACGTCGTGGTATCAGCCGAAGCACTTCAGACGTCAGCGACGGAGCGGCGCGCGCCGAATTGGACTGGAACGCCACTAGGCTAGGTCTGCTTTCGGCCGCCCACGCAACGTGCAGGTGTGCTCAGGGCGATGGGCCCAGACCCCTGCGCGCTTAGGTTTAGACCGGCGTGCTGGCCTCTCTGTTTTGCCTAGGTGGGGCTGCGACGTGTTGATCTTCCGAGGCCGGGCATGACCCAGGAAAGTGTGTCCGGCCAAATGGGATCGAGCGTGTTGGGCTATGTGGTGCACCCCTGCAGGGAAGTTAATCTATTCGAATAGCCGTGATCTTCGGTAACA
>NW_025283856.1:0-1164 GCF_018294505.1 Triticum aestivum
AGTCCGTTGGGGTCGGGGTGGCCGGAGTCGACGGCGGCGAGCTCGGTTGCGGCCGCCGGGGTTCGGTCGTGCACGGGAAGGGTGTTGCAGGGGGTTTGAGGTAGCGTTGGTGCGTGCTACGTGCTCCTAGTGAGATGTGGAGCACGATGGTGAGCTCGGTTGGGCGCTACGGCGACCGTGGCCACGACGGCGACATCGCCGGCGGCGTGAAGCTTTCGGCCGCGGTGGGGCTAGGGCCTAGGGGTCGGGAGAGAGCAGGGAAGAAGGGGGAAACGGTGGCGTAGCTCACCGCGGTTGCAGTGGGCGTCGAAACGGGCTCGGGGACGCGCTGGAGACGGCGAATTCGTCGGCGACGGTGATCGGAGCCCGAAGAGGGGAACAGCGACGTGGCGGCGATGCAGGGCTTCCGGGGACTCGTGGAGCGGTGAGTAGGAAGAGGGAGTCGAGGCGGAGCTCCTGAGCTAATCGGGGGAGCGAGGGGTGGTCGGAGGCAGTGGCTAAGGCGAACAGCGGCGACGGTGGTGTTCGGTCGCGAGCGAGAGAGAGCGAGGGAGAACCGGGGGAGAGTCGGGGAGAGTGAGAGAGAGCAGGGGGGATCGGGACGGGCTGCGGGCGTCGTCCACGCGGCCAGGAGGGCGTCGGCAAGCAGGAGGTGGCCGCGCGGCCGCGCGCGCGCGAGCACGCAGCAGCTTCGGGGCGTGGGGAGGAAGACGACGGGGAGCTACAGTGCTGGGCTGGGTCGGTTGCTAGCTGGGCCGGCCAGCTGGCTGGGCCGCACAGGTGAGTCTTCCCCTTTTCTTTTCTGTTTTCTGTTTTATTTAATACTTCTGCAACTTTGTTGAATTAAATAAAATACCTAGGCAACTCCAAAAATCACCAAACTACTCCTGGCTCATAGTTGGATTATTTCCAACATGAAACATTTTAGTTTGGAGATATTTGAGCATTTAAATACTTTATATTATTTTAAATGCCCAAATTCAAATAGTTATGATTTAATTCAAAAACCCTAGGATGGCCTAGTAAAATGTGCACCACTTTTGGCAGAGGTTCTGAACCAAGGCAAAAATGATGGGCATTTTAGAAGGGCATTTCAGGTTCATTGAAAAATATTTTGGTAAACCCTAGTTGGTTTCAGAGGGGACTGGGGGTTCTGTCATCCCC
>NW_025283857.1:0-1164 GCF_018294505.1 Triticum aestivum
CAATACATGGCTCCTGAAGACGCTGACAGGTATGAATGTTTAGTTGCTCAACGTGTTTTGAGTGTGCAGGTCACACAAGCTGAGCAAAATCAGAGGCACAATTTGTTCCATACCAAGGGAGTTGTGAAGGAACGTTCTGTGCGCGTCATAATAGACGGAGGGAGCTGCAACAACTTGGCTAGCATGGAGATGGTGGAGAAGCTTTCTCTCACCACAAGACCACATCCACATCCTTACTACATCCAATGGTTCAACAACAGCGGCAAGGTTAAGGTAACACGTACTGTTCGTGTGCATTTTAGTATCTCTACATATGCTGATTATGTTGATTGTGATGTGGTACCTATGCAAGCATGTTCCTTATTACTTGGTAGACCATGGCAATTTGATAAAAATTCTGTACACCATGGTAGAAACAATCACTATACTCTTGTTCATAAGGATAAAAATATTACTTTGCTTCCTATGACTCCTGATTCCATTTTGAAAGATGATATTAGTAGATCTAATAAAGCACAACAGGAGAAGAATAAGAGTGAAAATCAGATTGTGGCAAAAGAATTTGAGCAACAAATGAAGCCTAATAATAAACCATCTAGTGTTGCTTCTGAAATTAAATTGAAAAGTGCATGTTTATTTGCCACCAAATCTGATATTGATGAGCTAGATTTCAGCAAATCTGTTTGCTATGCCTTTGTGTGCAAAGAGGCATTATTTTCATTCGAGGACGTGCCTTCCTCTTTGCCTCCTGCTGTCACTAACATTTTGCAGGAGTTCGCTGATGTTTTTCCACAAGACGTGCCACCGGGATTACCGCCTATTCGAGGGATTGAGCATCAGATTGACTTAATTCCCGGTGCTTCACTGCCAAACCGTGCACCATACCGTACCAATCCAGAGGAGACGAAGGAGATTATGCGTCAAGTACAAGAGCTTCTCGACAAAGGTTATATACGCGAATCCCTTAGTCCTTGTGCTGTTCCTATTATTCTAGTGCCGAAAAAGGATGGTACATCACGTATGTGTGTTGATTGTAGAGGCATTAATAATATTACTATTCGTTATCGTCATCCTATTCCTAGGCTAGATGATATGCTTGATGAATTGAGTGGCTCTACAATATTCTCCAAAGTTGATTTGCGTAGTGGCTACCATCAAATTCGT
>NW_025283858.1:0-1164 GCF_018294505.1 Triticum aestivum
GGCCGCAGCCGAGCTCGCCGCCGTCGACTCCGGCCACCCCGACCCCAACTGACTCCGCCAAGAGCCGCGGGTCGTCCTCAGCTTCACTCCGGTGGTCGCCGCGTTCCATTTGGTGGTCGAAACGACCAAAACCACTATCGCCGCCGCACTGTTGGTCGCCGCCGGCCAGAACTCCGGCGAGCTGACGTGGCCCAGCTAATTAGCCACTAATCCACCACCTACTGACGCTGACAAGTGGGCCCCAGGGCTTAGTCAAAGCTAACCAGCCCCGGGTCAACGCGGGATTAGCCCCTGTGACACTGACGTGTGGACCCCACACGTCAGGTTTGACCCGAGCCAGCCCTGTTGACCTGCTGATGTCACTGTGACGTCAGGCTGACGCAGTAAATGATATTTCTGGATTTAAATTAAATCAGGAAATTCCAGAATATTATTTAAACTTCAAAAATTCATAACTTTTATTCTGTAACTCCAAATTGGACAAATTATATATGAAAAATGATCAGAAAAATCCAATCTATCCATCTGTACTATTTTCATGCATGATCAAACAAGTTAAATTGATGTTTTAATCAGAACAAGGAAAAGCACTTTAAAAGGCCATATTTGAATTTGGAATTTGAATCCTTGATTCAAATTTGCTCAAACCCTACTGGCTTTAGTTGCATTAGCCCAACACACTCATATTGCCATGTTTCATGCATGCATCATATTGTTGCATATTGTTTGGTAATGTTGTGTATCGGTGCTCTCTGCGGCAGGTTCCGTCCCCGAAGAGTACCGTGATTACCCTAACGAGGAATCGTATCCGTGCAACGAATCATCAGGCAAGCAACCAACCATTTGATCATATCGATACAATCCCATGTTCTCGCTCCTGCTCTATTTTACTGCATTAAGACAACGCGATTCAAACTGCTGTGTGCTACGGTAGTTGAACCCATTTCCTCTGCATGACCTGTCATTGCCACAGTAACTAGATGAAACCCACTAGCATGTGTAGGAGTTGATTGAGCCATATGTATGTGTTGTTCCTACCTTGCTATGCCTGCTATGCTTAGAGTCGTGTCAGGTCTGGTTCATCTGGGTGATGGGCTAGAGTGAAATGATTATGTCGGTAATGAAAGTGGTGTGGTGAACACGATTTGGTAAAGGTATCGATGA